>NC_143013.1:139283076-139528076 GCF_055824585.1 Amblyomma mixtum
AGATAGGGCTACATGACGGTGAAGTGCGGGCACACCCTGCACGGGCTGCCAGTGCAGTGCCCTAACGAAGCCAATTGGGCTGTGTGTGGGCTAACACCACTATTCCCGCCTGTAGCCTAAATTGGCCCTGCATAGAAAATATATTGGCTGGGCATGGCCACAATTGCGATTCCAACATCTTCCCCGCCTGTATCGTACATATCTGGTAGAAAAGGCCTAAGCGTGAGCTGCGCAGTAGCAAAACATACAGTGTGTGCGGGCAAACGGCTAGTATATATCCGCCAGCAGCCTTCGCAAATCCTGCGCAGATTACTCTGGGCTTCACAGTGCAGAAACATCATGCGCCATTAGCGAGTTGCCGGGCAAAACCTATCGACAGTCCCACGTACACTAGTTCTACACGGGAAGAGTTGGCATTCTCGCATTTAGTCTGCCTGCATATCCTACATCAGAGGTAAAAGGGTTAAGCGTGACCAAATAGCAAGGCCTTGCACGTTTCACTCTGACGAAGAGCTGCTCTTTGAACGTCGTAATAACAAAAGAACCCGCTTCTGAGATTTGTTGGTGCTTCTGTTGCGTTTATCACATTGTATATTTTTCTGGTCTGCTACGGTCGCCGCGGAGAAAGCTGCCAGGATAAGGTTTCTTGCTTGTTTCAATGCATTTCAATTACGCCAGCACTGCAAGTGCTTTCATCGTCTCCATGCAACACGTGGCGCATAGAATTAATGACTGGTTGGTGAACATAGCGAGCCTCCGGCGACTGTGCCAGAAGCTGCAAAAGGTTTGTTACTGTCGCGTTCATTGCAGCAGCTTTCTTAATGCCCGCTAGCAGCAGTCGGTAGCGACGCATCGATCAAGACACAAAATTCTTGGTTTTTGTGCAGGCATTCTTTGCGCGTCTTCTTCGTCAAGTGATCGCACATTGATAACGCAACATGGCCAAGCGCCATCGCGAGCGGCCCCACCCTTCACCCTATCAGAAAGAGATACTAATCACAAATCGCCCAGAATATTTCTATCGACGAACAAGAAAAGGTTAACTCAACGGAGCCGGCAGCTTGGGATGTTCCCTAAAGGGCGACAATTCGGGCTAGCGAAAAGGTACAGTGCTAGAGAGAGCAAAATAAAAACAAACTCCTGTAGAAACGTCACACGAGTAACCTGTCTTTGCGCAAACTTTTTTTTTTTCAAGTTTTTTTTCTTTCCTCTCACCACCGCCTTCCCTGCCTTTCCTGGGTCCGCTCTCAAAAAAAAAAAAAAAAACCTGCTCGACCCTGGTTTTTCTGTCTGCCTTTGTTCCTTCCCCGAGGACTCCTATGTGTCTGTCCTGTCCCTCCCAGCCCCCTTCCCCGAAATGGCGCGGAGGCACTCACTCTACAGCCCGCTACCGAACATTTTAAGCCGCCCTCCCGACCACACTCTCCGCACCGCTTCTATGCAGTGGAGAGGGGGCTTTCCTGCGTTTGTTTGGAACAGGTTTTTCTTCTCTCCTGCGGTTGGGTTGAGTGCCAAGGGATGAAGGTAGCTGCGAAAACACGCTGGCACTCGCTACTCCTCGTTGAATTTGTGTTATACAATTTTTTGTGCCTTTCCTCGTGTTGCTTGATCAATCCACGATCGAAGATGACATCGCCTTCCATGCGTACGTCCAGTGCAAGTATGGTGGAACCCTCTCGTCCTTGTCTCATGTGTTGAATAACTTCGCTCCGAAAGACGTGAGTGGTGAACAGTAACATTTACTGGCATTTGAGCGGTGGAGGCCACAGCGGAGAAGGCGGAGAAGGCGGCAGTCCGACGGAGTGTGGGCTCGAGTACTGACGCACGCATTATCGTTCTAGGAATATGAAAGCCTTGGCTATCTGCGGTCGGTGCGCATGAAGATCGGCTGGCTTCGACTACGCTGAAAAACCGGCGGTGTGGCGCTCCTGAACTATCATCGAATGGCCACGTGGGATTGCGTCATGGGCGGCGTCCAGAACCACGCTATTTAAGCTGCTACCGACGATCGGCGGATTGCAGTCCGACGGAGTGTGGGCTCGAGTACTGACGCACGCATTATCGTTCTAGGAATATGAAAGCCTTGGCTATCTGCGGTCGGTGCGCATGAAGATCGGCTGGCTTCGACTACGCTGAAAAACCGGCGGTGTGGCGCTCCTGAACTATCATCGAATGGCCACGTGGGATTGCGTCATGGGCGGCGTCCAGAACCACGCTATTTAAGCTGCTACCGACGATCGGCGGATTGCAGTCCGACGGAGTGTGGGCTCGAGTACTGACGCACGCATTATCGTTCTAGGTAAGAGTTTTCCTCTAGCTAGATAACGATATAACTTTTGACCACTTCGTCGGACTGCAATTTCGCCGGTGTTTCCTTGCTGTGTGTTTCAATGGCTGCGCCTAATGCTGATGATAAATGCTTTGTGTGTTCTAAGCTTGTGCTGCTTGACAATTGCTTAAGTTGCACCGAATGTAGCTGCTGGCTTCACATTGGCAAATGTTCTGGCGTGTATAAGAAGGCCTTGAAGACACTTGATAGGTCTAAGTGGGTGTGCTCAACTTGCCTGACCCTGAAGTCAACGGATTCACATGATTCTGATTCAGACAGCAGCGTAAAAAAGGGAGAACCGTCTAGGACAGAGCTGTTGCGTGCTATCCGTGCGCTTAGCGGTAAACTGTCTGAAATCAGTTTGCGTGTGGACCAAATTGACAAGACTATTCACCATCAATCTGCAAAGAATGATTCTGTAATAGAAAAAATTGACAAGCAGGGCAAAATCATTGAGAGCGTCGAAACTTCGATGGACCTGCTTTCGTCAAACTATGAGGAAATTAAGACGTCGCTGGCCGCGCAGAACACTCAGGTAGCTGAACTAAAAAAGCATTGCGTTGAGCAGGCTGAGAGTTTAGCAGAGAAAGCTATTGTAATAAATGAACTTAGAAACACAGTGAACAATCTCGAAGCTTATTCTCGTAGGCAGAACATTGACATACATGGAATTAAGAAAGCAGACAAGGAGGATCTGGTATCTGAATTGAAGTCACTTGCAAACAGGTTGGAAATCCCGGAAGAAACTGTTGAATGTGTAGAAGCCGTACACAGATTGCCGGCCAGAGATGGCAAAGTTCCTGTAATTCTTGTCAAATTCAAGTCAATGAGTGACCGTGAGCTCTGGCTTCGAAAGCGCTACACACTGAGTGACGAGAACATTTACATCAATGAGAACTTAACTGCCTATACTAAAAAGCTACTGTGGCTCTCTAAAAACGCTGCCAAGATAAAATCATACAAATATGCTTGGGCAAAGAATGGACCCGTGTTCATGAGGAAAGTGGAGGGTTCTACTGTGATAAAGATACAGAATGAAGACGATATCAACAAACTGCAATGAACATGTGCGAACAGTTTGATTCATTTCCTGAATGGAATGAACACAGAGATCGCGTCTTCACGACGTCATGTTCAAAACCTGTACTCGACCTCGTACATGTAAATATCAGGAGCATTAGAAAGCACTGGGACCAGCTAAATGTTTACTTGTGTCAGTTATTAAAGCATTTAGACGTTGTGGTGTTAACTGAAATAAATGTAAATAAACCAGAGGCTCTCGGGTTTATATTGCAGGGTTTTCAGTCATTCTCGCTCTGTCGTTCCTCAGGTAGAGGTGGCGGCGTCTTAGTGTTTGTTAAAGATGCATGGTTTGTTGAGGAATTAACTTGCACTTTTATGGCTGCAGAGGTTCTTGCGCTTTCTGTTAGTAATCATGATGAATCTTTTGTGGTTATTACTGTCTACCGTCCGCCTAACTCTGACATGCAATTATTTCTTTCTGAACTTTCCTGCTTCCTGTGCAAACATTCTCAGAGTAATGTCATATTAGCGGGAGACCTTAACATTAACATTCTACAGCCAAAGAAAAGTGGTGTTGAGGATTATCTCGATTTATTAGCTGGTTATGGCATTGACAATACTATTCGTAGTTATACTCGAGAGGAATTTTCTGGTGCCCGGCTTACTCAGTCTTGTATTGATCACATTGCTGTAAGATGCCCAACATTAGACTTAATGGCTGCAGTGATACGAGAAAAAGTGGCAGATCATTATTTTCAGGCTCTTTGTTTGGTCAGCAGCGAACCTGTAACACCAATGTCGACTGTACGTACAATAACCATACTAGACGACCGACGTGTAAATGGCCTGATCCAGAACTTTGACTGGGAAAGCTTAACAATACATCATCACACGGACGCATATGATTTGCTTGTTAAGAAATTCAACGAAATTTACTCATGTTCCATGAGAGAGGTGAAGCAAAAACTAAGAAACCCTGAAAAGAAGTGGATAACAAATGACAAGTTGGCGTTATCGTTTGAAAAAAGCAAGCTTTGGCAACTTTGTAAGAGTAGTCCCTCCGACACTGAGTTACAGAAGTTGTATCGTACAGTTCGGAATAAGCTTACATCAAAGTTAAGATTAGGAAAGCGGCGGTTTTACTCTGCTGAGTTTGTAAAATGCCGCGGTAATATGAAAAAAACGTGGGGACTTCTTCATGGCATAATGGGTAAAACTAAGAACAAAAATCTAGATACTGAATTAAGCCGTACCTTTGGCAGTGAAAGTAATCAATCTACGGCGGACTCGTTCAGCGAACAGTTTGCTACATCTGTGAAGGACTTAAAAGCACAACCGCAAGCGCCTCCGGCGCCATACAACGGTCCAAACGTATCAAACTCTGCGTACTTACCGACGGTTGATGACACTGAGTTATGGAATATTCTTCAGGTCCTCCCACTGCAAACCTCCTGGATACGATAAGATCAGACTACGAGATGTAAGAAATAATTACAGCAAACTAAAAATTGTGCTCCTGCATATTCTTAACGGTTGCTTCTCAACAGGGGAAATACCACAAGGTATGAAAATATCCGTTATACGGCCCATCTATAAGTCGGGCAAAAAAACTGATAAGAGGAACTACCGACCAATCGCTATATTGCCTACCATTACTATTTTAATGGAGAAAATCGTATATCAGAGCATGTTGTCGTTTTGTGACAGATTTGATATCCTAAATGGCACACAGTATGGCTTCCGGCGCGAGACTAGCACTGTAGATCTTCTAGAAGATTGTTGTGACAATATTAACATGCATATAGATAGAAATGAGATTGTCCTTGGATTGTTCTTAGACTTAACCAAAGCTTTCGACACAGTGGACCACGGCATTCTGTTGCAGAAATTAGAGAACATTGGATTTCGCGGACCTTACCTCATATTTTTCTCAAACTACCTTTCAAATCGTGTTCAGGTTGTGCGAGTCAAAGATAATTTCAGCGACTTCAAACCTCTTCTATATGGCGTGCCACAAGGCTCCGTTTTAGGACCTTTCCTTTTCAATATTTATGTAAATGACTTGGCATATCTTAGACTGAATTCGGTACTTTACCAGTACGCTGATGACACAGCGCTCCTTGTTCCGAATGAGTCGTACAACAGGGCTGCAGAGCTGCTACAAACGGATGTTAAAAAAGTGTGTGATTGGTTTTCAGGTAACCAGATTTACATTAACAAGCAGAAAACGGCTCTGGTTTGTTTTCGAAATCCGCACAAAAAGGTCACATTAAAGGAATCTGTTATTGTGCACGGTACTTTCTGCCCTAGATGTCAATGTGTTTCACTGCCCTTGTCTGAAAGAGTCAAATATCTAGGTATTCATCTCGACGCCAACATGTCTTGGTCTTTTCATGTTGAGCATCTCATCAAACGACTCCGTGTAACTTCTATGTATCTTTACAGAATGAAATTCAATACTTCTGTTAGGTTGCGTCAGCTTGTGTTTAAGGCTATAGGAGAGTCTATATTAAGGTATGGTGTCACTGTTTATGGCTCATGTGCGTTGTCTAGAAGGAGCCAAATCGATAGATTACTACACAGAATTTCCGCAAACATTTTGTATGGCACGTCTAAGGAGAACTTAGATAGTGCTGAAAGAATGATTGCAGCTGATGTGTACTTCATTCAAGATTTATTTACACATGTAGTAATTAGTAGAAACTACTTTTCTAATAACTTTAAGCTTCCTGTGAACAAACCTAAAATACTAAGAAAAGTAGAGTCGTTTAAGCTTCCCAAGATATATACACACTATGGAAAAAGGTGCCGAATGTTCTACATCCCATTCCTTTTTAACCAGCTTCCAACAAAAATACTATCATTGCAGACTATCAAAGAGGTCAAATCACAAGTAAAATCCTGGCTAGTTACGTCTAGAACCTTTAAAACGGTACACTGACATAATGGTTCGAAACACTTTGAAGGTCTTGTTGATATGTGTTACGAAGCACGGTTGCTTTTTTGTTGTTGTTGTTGTTGTTGCATCCTCATAATCTATGTATTTAACCTACTTTTTCAGTGTGTACAAGTGTGATTGTTGTTCCTATCAATATATGTTTTTTTTCTTTTTTTTCTCTCTTTTATATTGCAAACCATGTAATTTTGTCTGTACTGAGTCTGCACTTTGTTTGATTGCCGTGGCCCGCCCACAAGCGCCCTGTCTTGCGCTTCCGCGGGCACACATACTTCCATGTGTAAATATGACAAAATAAATATGTATGTATGTATGTATGTATGACGGCGACGTCGTGCTGCTAGGAAGTAAGTACGCATTTGAAATCTCTCTGTTGTCTGAGTACTGCCGCCGTCTCGGTTATATGCTCGGCGTCAACAGAAACGTTCTAGTTTTTCAGTGTCTTTTTTGAACCACTGAGTTGTAGATTGCACAGCGTAGAGAGACAAAATACCGAAAAATTTTCTCTCAGTTACATACCGAAATTTCTTGCCCTTCATGGTAACAAGACTAAAATTAGTTTTGTGGTGTGTATTCTTTCTTTACACAGGCATATGGTGCATACGTGCGAGCGCAATCAACGACAAGCGTCCTGAGGGGCAGCGGCTCAAGGCCCTGAACAAACATCACGCATCGCATCGATGCTGCGGAATGTGCCGTAAATAAAGGAGGATGCCCAAGCAAGCATTGGAATCGTCCGAGCAACCTGTTTACACACCAGCACTGTTACGACACACATTTGCAACACAATATTGATTCAAATACGAAAGGCGTGAGGTGCATTCACGATACTGAGCATTGCCACTCCTCAGGGCCAGGCGTCATGAGACGCCTGGCTTGTCCGTGCCTTCTCTTTCGTCCTCTCTTCTTTTGCACGCATTATCTCTTTTTGAGTAATGTGACGTACAACTTCCGCTGCGTGAGATTCTCGGTAGCTCCTTTTCCTCTTTTTTTCCTTTTATTTCGTAGCGATTACCAATCCACAATCACTTTACCGATAACGATCGTCGATTACAATCCCAATTATCGATTACCTATCATCAATCCTTATCTAGCTTACAGAGCACGGGACACTACGCCACTTCTACACATACATCATCAATCCGTATCTAGCTTAAAGAGCACGGCATACTACGCCACTTCTACACATACACACCATTTGTTGCCGTACACTGAAGCACCATAACACCCTCCAATTTCTGACGCGTAATTAGCATATTAATATTTGTCTGGCTTCGCGGTGGCTCAATGGTTACGGCGCTCGGCTGCTGACCCGAAAGACGCGGGTTCGATCCCGTCCGCGGCGGCCGAATTTCGATGAAGGCGAAATTCTAGAAACCCGTGTACTGTGCGATGTCTTTGCACGTTGAAGAACCCCAGGTGGTCGAAATTTCCGAAGCCCTTCACTACATCGTCCCTAATAGCCTGAGTCGCTTTGGGACGTTAAGCTCCCATACACCACACCAATATTTGTTTTTTATTTTCATTACTGTCAGACCAGAACACATCCCAAACATAGGTTACTAAGCCATACACCCGACCACGTGTTCAATGGGTGTCCCTCAAACACGCCTGAAGCAATTACCCTTCGTGGCCTACGGGAATAAAGAACAACCAGAGCAAAAAACCTTCGTGGCAAACGTGTTACTTGCCCACCTGGCGCAGTGGGGCTATTTTCTTTTTCTATTTACAAGAATTTGTTTGTTTTTTTCCGACGGGCGGAGCAGGGATTTCTCCTGAACGAGCTCCTTACGCTGTCGCTTAATACCTGCGACTGTCCAATAGACCTTTCGCGGAATGCATCAGAGCTCGTGTTTGTGGTTCGATGGGCAAAAGATAGCGCGCACCGAGGTGGCTCTAACAAGGAGAAGAAATTGGGCGGGGGAGCGATCGTCCCAAGGAAAACCGGTTGAGAAGCAAAAGTGGACTGTTTTGCGTGTGGAAGAAGTCCATATTGGGCTAATTAGTGTATATTCATAATGGTGGTTCAACAGCGCGAATGCACCAAGACCAAGAAAGAGAGATGACACACACACCAGCGGTGAATTCAGCGCTGGTATTGTGTCCTGTTTCTTTCTTGGTCTGTGTGTGTTTGCCTGTGGGCCGAACTTGGGCTAGCCCACGTGGACCGGACTTGGGCTAGCCTATGTGGGCCGGACTTGGGCTAGCCCACGTGGGCCGGACTTGGGCTTGCCCATGTGGGCCGAGCATGGGTTAGCCCATGTGGGCCGGACTTGGGTTAACCCGCGTGGGTCCCCCCTGCACTGCCGCCTAAGCCCCTCTCGAGGTCCCCTCTGAGAAGCCCATTACTGCCCCTATTGGTCCCACAAAGGACCGAGGAAAGCCCCCTTTATCGTTTTTATGCATGCAGACCATAGGGGTCCCCTGCTGGTCCTATGTAGCAAGCCCACTGGGCTGCCCCTGTGGGTCCCGCGCGATGCCGAGTTGCAAATCCCGCACATATCCCACATCGGGCCCCTATGGGCTGCCCGTTGTAGTGCCGGAGCTCCCATTTCGCTGGCTAGCTTCTCTGAAAACAAGCGCTGCGCGCCCGCCGGCGCTCAAAGCAGGCCCAGACTCTCGGACAAGTCGCGACATGAGCGTGACTCATCCCGCCGCCGCGGCGCCGACACGGACCCTTCCTCCTCTCCTCCTCTCCGTCGGTGTGAACTCCTTCGACGCTCGCCGGCTCTCGACCATTGGTCTAATTTGAACGGTGACCAGTGATTGGAGGATTTGAACGGCTGGCTGCCGTAACCGTTACCAGCGGCTATAAAAACGGAGCCGCGCTGAACCCGAGCAGCAGACGGGCAGCAGAAGAGCCATCACGCCGGAGCTACGCTCGCCGCCGGGGCCGCCCTTCTTCTTTGTGCTCGCCCGTGGTGCTCTTGGCCCTTGTATCATGTAAAAGCCCTTGTACATACTGTACATAAAGTTCATTTGACTCACCGTCGCCTCGACCGTTTCCTGGCTCGGACACCCAGTCCCAACAGTGGTGGCAGTGGTGGGATGCCTGAGTCCCAACAGTGGTGGCAGCGGTGGGATGCTCCAGTCCCAACAGTGGATGGCAGCTGCGGGATCGACCGGCGTCAGCTACCTCGTCGCGGTGAGTGCCTGATGTTTTCCCCTCAATTCGCCAGACTGCTCTAGCACACGTGATTGTAGTCTAGAGTAGGGCTGTGTGTGTGTTGCACTGTAGAGAGCTTTGCAGTTTCGAGCCAAGTCGGAGCGCTTTGAAACGAAAGCTGGTGCAGAGGGAGTTAACGAGGCGTTTTGGAAAGAATTTCTTGCGCGTGTCATGCTAGTAGTGCTATAGTAGTGAACGGCAAGGGAATTCTAAGAAAAGGGCAAACTACAAGAGGCTATTGTGAGTGATGGAGAACTTCAAAGTGAAGGAACTCATCGAAATTTGTGAAGAGTTGGGCATTGATTTGGGCCCCGCAAAACGAAAGCATGCTATTCTTGAGATCATGCGGAAGGAGAATGTAACGGCTGAGGAAGCCAATGAGGCCTGGGAAGAGATCACTGAACGCCGTAATCGCGAAGGGGAGATAAAACGGCGTGCTAGGAAACTGAGGGGCCTTGAGCTTAAAGCGCATGAGATCGAATATGATAGATATAGAACATTGTCCGCTCTGCAGGAGACGAACAGTCGGCAGCCGAGAGACAGGCCACGGCCCTTCGTGATCGCCGTGGATATGGCGAAATATCTGGCAGATTTCGAGCGCGTCTGCGAGAGAAAGCGCGTTGAGCGGAATGGTTGGGCACAGAAGTTGGTAGCCCTGCTTTCCAGCGAAGCGTATGACGTTGTCAAGCGCCTGTTGGATGGCGGCTTGGCGGACTACGATGAGCTGAAAAGCTTTTTACTGATGAGATATAACGTGTCACCGCTGGACCTTCGCCAAAGGTACCTGCGAGAGAATAGCACCCCATCGTTTTACGATTTTCCCTACCAGTTTAAAGCCGACATTTTAGAGTGGCTTGAAAATGCTGAAGGGTCGGAAGATCGTGACACAGAGGTAGAGTGCGTCGCTGTAGAGCAGCCCTGCCAGTGCGGCACAGAGGAAGGTAGTCCGTACGTGGCAGATGTAACTGCTGCTATAACAGTGGAAGTTGCCCCGCATTCGTCACCTGAGGAAACCTCACTACCTTCGGATAAGGTAGCCATAGCATCGGACGGCGAAATCACAGAGGTCTCGCCCGTTGACATTGTGGCGGCGTTACCGGAAAGCGAATCTCCTAGCGCGTCGAAAGCAGGAGAAGTTGCCGAACAGGGCAGAGAGGACGTCCGTCTGGACATTAATGAAAACGCCTGCGCCGACGCAAGCGAAGTAAACGAGGACTGCACACCGTGTTGTGCAGCGCATTCAACAGAAATGCAGAAACCTGAGACTTCCGATCAACGGATGCGGACGCATATAGAGTTTGCGGACGCTGAGTTGTGCGCTAGTGTTTGCAGCGAGCGATGCGAAACGAATCCCGTGCTTTCGCACTGCTCTGAGCTCGGCGACATTCCAGAAAACAGCTGCAGTAGCGGGAGCACCGCGACTGAGTGCACAGCCGACCCTCATCCGAAATTGGCTGAAACGCGTAAGGAGCATGACGAGAGCTGCGTGTCAGCAGTAAAGTCAGTAAAAAACAGTGGTTCGTCTGCGCCTGAAGAAACTAAGGGGCTGGACGACAGTGGAGAACAGAACGTTCCAGACGACATAGGGGCGGTAAACGTCATTCCGTCCAAGAAAGATGAGGACGAATGTGCACTCGTAGAGGCTGACGAGGAAGAACGCAGTTTGGAGGACGCTAGTAAAGGCGCTAAAGACAGGTCTGATCTAGGTAGCGCACGTGAATCGGCTGAGAATCATAGTTACATTGTCAGATAGCAGAAACCTAGGCGACGGAAGCAGCATGTGCTTCCTCAGGAGAAAATGAAAGGAAAGCACAAGAAAGAAAGCTGCAACCGGAAGGAAAGTAACAGCCAGTTCCGAAAAGAGAGCTATCACCACAAGGTGATAGACAAGCAGTGCTGCCGCCGAAAGGACAGTAAAGGCAAGCTCAAGAGAGAGAGCTGTCACCGAAAGACGGGGAAAGGCAGGCAAAAAAAAGAGTGGTGCCGCCGAGAGATGAAAGGCAGGCATAAGAAAGACGGGCGCTGCCGAAAAGAGAGAATGGGCAAGCGCGCGGAGACGGGTTGCCACCATCGGAAGCGCCAACGTCGCCGGCAAAATGACTCTAGTAAAGTCAGTCACGTGGTTAGTCCTGAAACTAACGTCAGAACCAGAGCTAGAGAAATGTGCGAGGCATCACTATCGCGCAAAGCGAAGCGCATAAGTGGGTCGAGGCACATAGATCTTGGCAGTAATATAAACTGCAAAAAGATATCGTACGAACATTCGCGCGGGAAAGTGTATCTTGGGAGGAAACCGAGATACAAGAGAGCGCTGCCCGTGAGGCGAAAATTTAAGGAGCGGGATAAGTGTGAATCTTGCCGCCAGCACAGAGAGAGCGAGACGCGCAAAGGCGCGTGTTCTCAGGACGGCTCTCTCTTTCCGCTGCAGTCACGGGAGAAACCGCGCTCCCACAGAAAGCGGCACGCGCGCGCAGGGAAAACGCGAGGACGGCTCAAAAAGCGAAAGATTGTACGAGGCCGCAGTGACAGGGGCAAGAAAATTTGCAAGAAACCGTCTAAGCGCCCGGCCAAGCACAGTTATCGTGATGAAAAGCCGCGTGTCAGGATAACGCTATTCGGTAGGCGTGAAATCAAAAGGCCGTGTAGATACGAACCTCACATTCAGCGGAGAGGCAGAAAGGTGCGCGAGAAATTGAAGACTCGTGGATCTCACTTGCCACCACGAACAAAGAGAAAGAAAGAACGGTCCCATCGGAAGCGTTGCGCACTCGCTGTGGGACGTCGCGACTGGCGCGCGAAGCGCAAAGAAAGGGACAAGTCGCAAGTGAGTGAAAGGGAATCGCTCTCGTACTGTACCTCCCCTAAAAACTGGAAAGACAAGTACATAGAGAGAGAAAAGCGCGTATACCGCGAAAGAGGCAGAGATATTAGCTACCACGGTAGTAGAGAGAGAAAGAAAAGCGCGTCTACCGTGAAAGAGGCAGAGACGTTAGCTACCGCGGTAGTAGAGAGAGAGAGAAAAGCGCAGCACAGCGAAATAGGCAGAGTCATTAGTTTCCGCTGTAGCGGATGCTGTTTAACGTCCGTTTAGAGGCGAGAAAAACGCGAACGTAGACGCACTAAGCCATGGGTTCTAAGCAAGGCTGCCTTCGCCGCCTCGAGACCTACATTTTGTCTCTTCCGGGGGAAAAATTGATATCCTCCTCTGTGGCCTCAGATGAGTGTTCTTCTGGCCGAGTGATCTCAAGAGAGCGAATTTATTTTGCATTCATTTCATTCCAAGTGTTGCATGTGTTTGACGCTTTGTTTGAGTTAATTACTTTGAAGTCCTTGTATCCCACATGTGTCTCTTGTAGAAGAGGGAACAAAAAGGGGACAGAAATGTAGCCAACAGAGTTTTGTGACTTTCAAGTCTGGTGTATTGACGGGTGACGGAGGGCACTTGCTCGTGTTGGGTGTTGCCTGTTGTCGGTCGGTTCTTGGCAACATGCAGAACGATCAACGACCGATGCTGAGAAGCAAGCTCTTCCGAAGGACCGAGCGAAGCTGATCCAGTCACCTGGGCGACAAGGCTGCGGAGCAGTGATCCTGTCCTGACGAGCGGGACCCGTTCTCGGAAAGGAGCCTGGAGCTTCCTGCGGCTGAACACCGGACGAGAACTTGGAGGAGCCTGGCGTACGAGCGCGCCCCGCATCCGAGCCACGCGGAAGTAGCTCGTCTTCGTGGCGCATTGTCTGGCGGCGGTGGTGCTGTAGTGCCGGAGCTCCCATTTCGCTGGCTAGCTTCTCTGAAAACAAGCGCTGCGCGCCCGCCGGCGCTCAAAGCAGGCCCAGACTCTCGGACAAGTCGCGACGTGCAGCGTGACTCATCCCGCCGCCGCGGCGCCGACACGGACCCTTCCTCCTCTCCTCCTCTCCGTCGGTGCGAACTCCTTCGACGCTCGCCGGCTCTCGACCATTGGTCTATTTTGAACGGTGACCAGTGATTGGAGGATTTGAACGGCTGGCTGCCGTAACCGTTACCAGCGGCTATAAAAACGGAGCAACACTTGTTGTTGGGCTAGTTGGTAATACATACTTCTGAAGGAACCAGCGCACAAAACACAACGGACAAGAAAAAGGTGGTACACGACGGACAGGAGCGCTGAACTTACAACTTTATTTCGGAAGTAAAGATGCAACGTATATATACAGCCATGTCAGGGAGGCGTGTCACACAGGGAAAGCAAGAACAAGTGAAATCTACAAGGTGATGATGAGACAAGCCACCTTTGTACCACCTTTGTACCACCTTTGTACCACAAGCCACCTTTGTGTACCACCTTTTTCTTGTCCGTTGTGTTTTGTGCGCTGGTTCCTTCAGAAGTATAAAAACGGAGCCGCGCTGAACCCGAGCAGCAGACGGGCAGCAGAAGAGCCATCACGCCGGAGCTACGCTCGCCGCCGGGGCCGCCCTTCTTCTTTGTGCTCGCCCGTGGTGCTCTTGGCCCTTGTATCATGTAAAAGCCCTTGTACATACTGTACATAAAGTTCATTTGACTCACCGTCGCCTCGACCGTTTCCTGGCTCGGACACCCAGTCCCAACAGTGGTGGCAGTGGTGGGATGCCTGAGTCCCAACAGTGGTGGCAGCGGTGGGATGCCCCAGTCCCAACACCGTGTAGGGCCCACGAGGGCCCGCAATTCCGAGCCCCGTTTGTGATACTGGGGATACCTTATTATCAGATTATTCATCCGTTTTGGCATCTTGTACGCGGCTTCCCGTCAACCGGGATTGCCGCGACAAGAGAGGAAATTTTGAACGGCCGTTTCGTGACATCTTGCTTAGACCATATTGCGGTTCGAGCGCCTAATCATTTGCTCAGTTCTTGTGTTATCACTCAAAGATTATCTAATCGATATGCGGCCGCTTGCCGTGCATTCTTCAGTGTATCGCTCGTTGCCACGCAGTATTCAAGTGATAAGGTTAGAACCACGTCAGAAATTCAGGTTGCGTTTTTTGATCCAAAGAAACTTGACAGTTTCATTGTGAATTTTACCTGGTCTTCAATGATTGCCGGTAGGCCCCCAGACCAAGTGTACGATAGCTTTTGTGAGTGTCTAGCACATTCCGAACAGTCCTGCACATTTTTCAAGAGTAAAAAGTGGTGGAATTGATATATAGGAATCTATTCCGATATTATGCAAGCCATTTCTCACAGAAAAATGCAAACGCACGTGCCCTCCACTTAGAACATAAGATTGCGAGAAATAAAGTCGTTGCTCTTCTGCGCGCTGGAAAACGTCGCTTTTTCTTGCACAAATTTAATCAATCGTCCAAACGTGCTAGCAAAACCTGGTCGCTGATAAACCATCTCAGAGGGAAATCCGAAACTGCAAAATCTGTCATAGGACATTTTCCCGGAAACCCTGTCGAAACAGCCGACTTGCTCAATCATTTGTTCTGTCAGGCTTCAGCTCGAGCGTTATCTAAACCTCGGCAAGATGTGACGATTGGCGATTCTTTGAAAGCATCTGCATTTTTACCACGGCTTTGGAAACCTGACCTTGCCCGTATCATTTTCAGTTTTCCAACGAATGAACCGTCTGAAGTGGATGGAATATCTGTTAGCCTGCTGTGAAGAAACTTTGAGGCGCTTTCAGATATTGTGTTTTGCATCTTTAATGGCTTCCTAGATACTGTAATTATGCCAAAAAAATCTAAAAACAGCTTTAGTTAGAACACTCCACAAGGCAGCAAATAAATCTTTCATTGAAAAATACCGGCCTATATTCATTTTTACTTTGCTGTCAAAGGATATAGAAAAATTTTGCTCAAAGTTATGACTTCTTTCATTCAAAATTTTTCAATTGTCTGAACAACAATTTGGTTTTTTGCAAGGCCGGGGTACAATTTCGCTCCTGGAAGAATTTGCAGATGATTTGTATTCTGCTTTTGAACACAATCTCCTTAGCAGTGCTTTGTTCCTCGACGTATCCAAAGCGTTTGATACAGTTTGCAGTACATATTGCTTCGCAAATTACAGCTTATTGGTTTTAGGGGCCTCTTCTATACCCTACTTCAAAGCTATCTAGCAGACAGGTCACAAAAGGTTATTATAGATACCAAATATTATAGCAGCAAATTATCCCCTAGTGCCGGTGTCCCTCAAGGGTCACTTTCATCGCCTCTTCTCTTTAACATCTTTGTGAACAATTAAATTCCAGTAATCCCAAATGGTAATGTATATCAGTATGCGGATGGTATCGTTCTAACACAGCATGTTAATTAAAAAAAGCAGCTGAATATCTGCACCAATCGGGGCATGAAGCAATGGTTTGGTTTTTTAAAACAACCTTGCCGTCAATCCAAAGAAGACAAAAATTATATGCTTCAAAAATCCCCTGAAGATTGGAACCACGGTCATTCCAGTGTATCTTCATACCCAAGACTGTATATCCCGTAAGTGTACTCCTGTCGAAAATACGAACCCAATTAAGTATCCCAGCATTCATTTCGAGTGACTTGTGGCATAATCATGGGGCGCATGCATGCTCCAAACTAAGATTTGTTGCATGTTTACTCTTTAATATTAAAAGCTTGGTGCCGTTTCACACTAAAAAATGATGGTACATTTCCTTACATACAGCACCTTAAGGTATGGTATAACGGTTTTCGCTTTCTTCTCCCAACTTTAGCAGAGCAGGTGTGGCTATACTAACAAACAAAAAAATTCCCTTCGCAATCTTACCAGAAGTTGAGGGTGCCGGGGCACTCTTTTTTAAGTTGATATTTGGAACGAACACTGTCACGGTAGGTTGTGTTTACCACAGTCCTTCGGCAGGTCAGCCTGCATTGGTCTCGCTGTATGAATATATGCATCAACATGTTCAAAAATGAAGACTGATCCTTTTTGGGGACTTCAACCTACCAGATATAGACTGGCAAAGCATGTCGTATCGCTCCCCTTGTTCTGGAACTCTTTTTGATATTATGCTTCATTTTGACCTGTTCCAAGTTATCAACGAGCCCACACGTGTTCAAGGTAGTGCATCTAACATTCTTGACCTCATCTTCCTCAGCGATCACTTTGCGATCGATCAAACCAACTTAGCAGTCCTCGATGGCATATCAGATCATAAGCTAACATTGTGCACCATACCCATTCAAGCAACAGCAGCTCGTACTATCTCGAAAATTACTTACCCAGACTTCACAAACGCTGATGATTCAAGCATACTTAATTACCTAATTTCGGAGTACGAATCGTTTGAAGAACTCACTAATTATCAAGGTACAAATATAGATACGCTGTGGGAAAGCTTCAAGGCCATTGTATCGCACTGCATCAAAAACTTTGTACCATTGAAGACCAAACGAGCAAATACACGTAATGCCTGGATAACACGCGATATCATTCATGGGAAACGCAAAGTAAAACGACTAAGGAAATCACTAAAATCAAAAAATGATTCTCACGTAAAACATAAGCTCACGAACGCCATCCGTGAGATGAAAGCAAAAATTAAGGCAGCGAAAACAAACTACTTCTCAGTTACGCTTCCTAATTTTTTAAAACACTCCCCTGGAAAATTTTGGAAATACCTCAGCCCCAAAACACAAAAAGACACCTTCAATTGGCAAGGACAAAATCAAAACTTTGCAAATTTCTTAAATACGTACTTCCAATCTGTGTTCACAGAAGACGATGGCCGCACACCGGAAAGTATTCACCGCAATCAAACACCGCTAGACATGCCAACAATAACTGAGACAGGCGTGCTCAACCTACTGTTATCAATAGATACAAAAAAAGCAAATTGTCCTGGTAATATTCCTAACACTTTTTTGCAAAGATATGCCGAAGTCAACGCGAAATATTTACATTTAATGTTCAATAAATCTTTATCAACCTGTAGCCTAGCTAATGAATGGAAAATAGCGAAAGTTATTCCTATACACAAAACAGAACGCAAAGATGATGTTTCAAATTAGAGACCAATATCACTAACGTGCACGGTAGGAAAATTATTGGAACACATTATACTAAAGCATATCACCAGTTATGTTGAGCAAGAGAACATTTCATCGCCTGCTCAACATGGACTTCGAAGGGGACTTTCAACTATCACCCCATTACTCGAACTAACACATGATTTATTCCAGAGCATTGATAACCAAAAGCAAGTTGACTTGATTGTGCTTGATTTCTCTAAGGCGTTTAACAGAGTAAGCCATAAAAATCTAATTAGCAAACTTAGATCAACTTTAGGTAACGGCCCTATTATCAACTGGATCGAGGACTACTTAACTAACTGATCTCAGTATGTTGTAGTAAACAATGAAATTTCTTCTACTGCGCTCGTTACGTCGGGAGTACCCCAAGGGTGCGTCCTTGCTCCACTTTTATTTCTTATCTTCATTAATGATCTGCCCTCTAACATACAAGTTAAAATTAAACTTTTTGCCGACGGCTGCATCCTTTACAACGAAATTAACTCTATAAATGACCACGATCATTTAACCAGCGCCCTTCATGAAGTAGTAATATGGTCTCACAAATGGCAAATGGAATTGAACATTAAAAAACAGCCTTCTTATCTGTAACCCGTAAAAAACAAAGGTTCGAATATGTGTACAGCATCAATAACATACCGCTCACCCGAGTTCACGAACACAAACACCTTGGATTAATCATTTCACATGATCTAAGATGGGAATCGCATATTAACAGTATAGTATCCTCTGCTTTAAAACGATTGTTCTTCCTTAGAAGACGGCTTCGAGAAGCGCCACCGGAGACCAAACTCTTACCATATAACACTTTTATACGATCAGTTCTCGAATATGGAAACACAATTTGGGTTCCCTACACACAACAGCTCATTAACAAACTAGAAGGAGTGCAGAGAAAGGCAATTAGATTTATCTTTAACAAATACAGGACCAGTGATTCACAATCCCAACTACTAAATCAAGCATTTATTCTTAATTTACAGAAACGCGCCAGACTAGCACGACTAAAACTATTGTTCCAATTAGTTCATAACACGTTAAACATAGATACTTCGTTATATATATTAGAGCACTGCACGGGCCTCAATCTGAGGCCCGAGCCCGGCCCGGGCCCGAGACGTGAAGCCCGAGCCCGGCCCAGGCCCGCGGCTTCAAGCCCAGGCCCGGCCCGGGCCCGCTTAATTATCGCTGTAGTGAGCCCGGCCCGACCCGTGAATCCCGGAGTGAAGCCCAGCCCGGGCCCGGCCCTTTCACAGTAACGCTTGAGGCATAGAACGGGAAATAATCACAGTCTGTCAATCACTGCTCACTCTGAGCAAGTAGACTGCTACTACACCGATAAGGAACTTGCCCACAAAGGTTCTGAAACCGCAGTTTCGCTTGCAGAAAGTTGGTGCTATTTAACCCAGAAGGAAGTGATTAAAAGTCGTTGTCGCCAGGCCCGTATTTTGGACAGTGATCTCGTGTAGGTGCGCAAAAATAAACTCGGAAGTCCCCAGAGGTAAATAAAAAGGGCAGCATACGAGCGTAATAGACTACTTTGCAGTCCCTCATGAATTTAATCAGTGATATTTTGCCGCCCGCGAAGTATAAATATTAGAGCGTCCTCGCAAGCAGTGTGATGACATTTTTATTGTCAGCGCGATCTCACAGGTTGAACTCATTGTCGAACTGATCGCCTTTTAGTAGAAACGAAAAGCTAAAAGGCTTTAGTATTTCACGGTGTGTGTTTTAAGACTATAAGCGTCCTAAACTAATATGCTCTTCCCGAATGCACTTCTAGTAGTGTATAGGTATGTTTTGTGATGACGAACGATCGATGGCCAATTAAGGCCGCTTGAATTTTACTCTTACTGATGGAGCACAAAATAACGCGCGAACCACGTGATAACTTACAGGGCAAGACACTTGTCATGACAACCAGGCTGAAGAAGCGAGGAGGGATAGATGTAGTTATTATATATGTCTTTGCACTAGCAAGAACAAAGGTCATGTGTTGCGCAGACAGCTTTAGAATCCACATGAGCACTGACCTCCTCTTCAAACAAGCACAGGTGGAGGGCTGTCGCGTTTGGAATAGAATAAAACATAGCTTAACTCATCGACTCTTTTCAATAATTTTTAATAAAAGACGCATATGTGCATACTTATACGAAACCACTTGACACAATCAAGGATGCAATTATGACATCCTTATCCTTTATGTTAACAAGTTTCCGAAGCAGAAGTGTTTAAAGTATGTTATTATCCCACAGCAACTATAAATAAAATAAATGTGAATTTTAAAATGCTATAACATATGTGGCTAACAATCATATGACCATCAAATCCTCGCTTTGAACAATTGGATAGCTTTTACAATTAAATATAAATGAAAGCTTATTTTGATCCTTTATGTTGATCCTGCGTACACAAATGAAACAGAAATAAAAGTAATGAAAGCTTCACATTTCGCGTAAACAAAACTAGGCTAACAAAGCAGACTGACTGCATATTCTTGTGCAGATCGAGCAAGTTGTCAACCGTTGCCGGCTTCAAGCACGTTCTTCGCTCCGGAATTATGAAGCCGGCGGCACTGAAGTTTCTTTCGCTACTTGCGCTCGTTGCTGGAACGGACAGCACTTTTCGTGCAAAAAGGAAAAGGCGAGGAAGTTGGCTCTGCTGACCTTTCCACCACGGCAGCAAGTCTTCGGTGCTTTCACATGAATCAGCGGTGTGAAGATATTTTTGTACTTCATCACCAGCTACTTGTGGTTCAGTGGCATCACGCCAGTCCATGAATTCATCGCAAAGCCTGCTGCGTTTGGATGGATTCTCACTGCCAAGTTCACTGTCGCTTTTTTCCTCCGCAGGAAAAGATGGACGCAGCTCAAGCAACATTTTGCGGACTGTGTCATAAGTGCTCCGTCGCTCGGTTTCACTGATCATGCGCAGCTGGCGAAAGTGCGGCCACAGGAACGTCGCACATTTATGAAGTTCATCCACTTCCATCTTAGCGTCAAGAAATTCCAATGCTCTAGATTTCAGCTTGGAGATTGCGGAGCTGTGTGTCGAAGTTGCCGAGAGATGACTTTTTATTTTCGTGAAGTACATGAGTACCAGAGGCAAAGTCACTACTTTTTCCCGCTCCAGTTTGTCGCTGGCCTCCTTGAACGGTTCCAAGAACTCGATGATTTCTTTCAGCGCTGCATTGCTCATGCCCTCCATCAGCTGGTCGCCTCTCTCTTCCAAAAGTTGCTCAATGGCTTCGTACTGTATCGAAACCGACTTTATCATCGCAAGTTTCGAGTTCCATCTAGCGCTTATTTCCTGGCACACTCCGTGGGGCAGCCGGCTAGCAAGCCCGCTTTGGTTAAGGAATTTCACAACAGCCTTTACTTTCAGCAGATGTTCACGCAAGTCGGTAAGCTCTTTGGTGAGAAAATCTTCATCAAAAGTGTTCCGGAGAAGCAGAAGAAACAACAACCACATGCCACCGGCGGCATGTGGTTGTTTTTTCTTCTGCTTTTCTAATCAATTGGCATTAAGCGATAACATATTCAGTAATATTCTAAATTGATCAACACCACAAATTAAATAAAGAAATTAAAAAAAACAAGTCCCCTGTGCCCCTTGGTTTCTATGGCTGTTGGCTTCTGTCATATTTATAACGAGCCCCTCATTCCCCTTCCCTTGTTTGCTTTGATCTCTCTTGCGTAGTGTGACAGGAACAAGCGAGGAAAAAGATTTACTGAGTCACTGAGAACACTAACCCGGATTTTCCTCATTGCTTTGGAAACATGCTCGACATCTTCGAATATAATTTAAGCCCACTAATTTTGACGCATGTGCCACCAAAAAATGGTTTCATTATGTTTTCACAACTATTAATCGAGTTTTCAAAGATAGCATTTTGGGGGTTACGAACCTCCTGCAAACAAAGCGCTTTTACAAGACGTAAAAGCCAGTAAAGTGACACCTTGTCAACTACGCCTGACAAGTGCGCTGAAGAGTCCATGTGAGCATCTTATTAAAGGATGGCTGGCACTATCCTCCCTGATTCCGTGTTTCTAACCTGCTAATGGTGCTTACATCAAACGAACCCCATCAAAAAATAAAAATAAAAGCGCAGCAGCCTAGAAACAAAAGGACGGACGCAAATGAAGAGCATTATCTCTTAACTGTAGCTGGAATACCTTACATTCGCCACCTTTCTCAGAACCTAACTTAATTCTTGAAGCGAATAGGCGTTAAAGTCGCCTTTTCGGCTCCTCTAAATTGTCAAACATCTGGAAAAGCAGAGACCGGTACGCAAACCATGCCAGAAAAGCATGCGAAATTGGCCGCAACCACCAAGTGGCCCCTTGTGATGAGGCTGTTGTCTATTGTTACCTTTGTCTTGTGAAAACGAATACAAGGACAGAGCATCAGCTGCTTAACGTGCGCTGAAATCTTTGCATACTGGCATTTTTAGCTCAATCGGCTTTCAATGGGAAATTAAAAAAAAAACAGCAGGAGAATTGAAACGTGTGCAAATGTGAAATAAACAGTTAAATAGCTAGGTACAGCGTCGTTGCTAATACAGGTGAAAATCAAATATGGTGCAGATTCAGAAGCGCTGATTTTATAACAAAGGTATCCTCCCAGTACGATAAACGGCAATGAGCAATACAAACATTTAACAGCGTTCAGAGCATAAGTGGCGCATTTTTTTTAAAATGGGCTCTCGAGTTAATTCCTCAGAATTAACTTTTGTAAGGACTTTATTCACGTAGTGTTCATATGACAGTGTGCATAAGGATTAGAGAAAAACTAGTGGAGAAAAGAAACGGTGCTGAAGCCATTTATTCTGATTCGTAGCATTAACAAACACAGACCCTTGTGATCTGTATACAACAGATGTGGGAGAACGCTAAAGCTGCATTATTACGGGGCTAATAAATATAGTAGACAACAAAACAATGGTCCCGCCTCGACAATAGAGCGGCAACTTTCGTTCAGCATGACAAGGCGCTGGTCTAAGCAGTTCTGTAAAAGGCCACACACACACTTGTTGTAGTTTATAGTAAGCGATCTAGTTGCACACTTCGGGTTACTGGGTCTAGCGGTTACTGACCTGGAGCTGTGGTTGAGTGGGCAACGTGGCTGCTGCCGCCGAAGCATCGCAATCCTGCGCGTTGAAGAGACTGCTTTCCCGTGCCTGCTCTATTCTATGCCCCGGCTACCGACAATTCGCGCGTATTGGCTCAGGTCGCTCCGCAAAACGGCCGCCGTGCCGTGTCAGGCCGCAGAAAATAACCCCTGTCTAGCGCGCCTTCCGCTTATAAAGTGTGCGGCGGTGTCCCATTGCGCATGCTCCGGTGGATCCCTCGCGAGCGCGTCAGGCGCCCAAGCATCCTCAATTACATACGACGGTATAGTTAAAAGATTCTATGTGACTCGTGTGAGCCGCACGGAGCGCACTGGACGACAGGTACTAGACTGCGGGTATGAGCAAATGCTGAGAGAAAGAAAATGCATATAGAAGGTTTTTAGATTTTCTTCCGACCACACTGACTCTACCAGCTCCGGCTTATTGATCTTGCAGGTAGATTACTACGGAATGACCCGTAATTGAAACCAAATGGAACGACGTTGAGAAATAGACAATGAATTGATGCGTTTACACTCATAAACGAGGGTTGCTCATAATTAAAGCGGAAATTAAATGGCGTCGCACGGAGTACAGCGTATGATCCTTGCAAACGCCGCACTTAGTTGCATTCGCTTTCTCCTACGTTATGTGGCGGCCTACTTGTGTAGGGCCCGAAGTGGTAATCATTTCTTCTTTTGACCAGCTTCTCTTAGGCTCTTTTTCAGGTGACATCTCTCCCTGAAAGGTTTCCATCAAATTGGATTTCAACAATATTCGCCATGCGTACGGCTATCCCGTCGTCACCGAAATTTGTCGCTATGTTTCATGACAAAACATCCAACTGCGATCCGGAATGGCTCAAGTGGAGCCTTGTGTGCACAGTTCCATTTATGATTCTACTGCACAGGTCCATTTTTTCTTATCGTTTAAGATTGAGCGCAGTAAAAGACTACGGACAAGGATAAGAAGGACAGAACGGGCTTCTGTTTTCTTCGTTCCTCTCGTTCATGTACGACATTTTTATATGCGCCAGTTCTGTAAAATACACCAAGTCAGCTATGAAAACTGCAGGCGTTTCCTCGAGGTTTGGAATGGGCGTAGACGCGATCAGTAAATTTCTAATACATCAAGCAGGAATCTTCAAGGGCAACGACAGACAAAAAAGGCAACTATAGAACAAAACTTCATTTGCTGTTCGCCATTTTTAATTCAACAGCCCTGAGCCGCCCCGGCGGTGGTGGTGAAATCTTTTATTACGCCCAAAAACAGGGGACCAGTCTAAGGACCGGTTGCGCTGGCTTAGAGGAAGTCGGCGGGGATCCCTTGGGATGTCGCCGCCTCCACCGCGCGCTGGATGAGCCGGCCTTGGTCTGCTGGCTCGGAAGTACGCAGGGGAGACTCCCACGTCTCTAGGGTGTTTGAGTTGTTTGTGTTGTAGTGTGTACAAGTCCACGCACATAGGGTCTATCTGTTGCGGAAAGATCCTGCTGTATAAGATGGGGTACGGAAAACTGCCAGTTTGTAGTTAGCGCCAATGGACGGCCTCGCGTCTTGTTAGATCACGGTGTGCGGAAGGATAGAGACATCTTTCGAGCCGGTAGTGTTGGAGTATGCTCGTGTAAGTAGTGAGTAGAGAAGCGCGTGAGATATTAGTGTCAGAGGAAGCAGGGAGGCTGGTCATTCACTCTGCTAGGCAGCTGAGATCTCTGGCGAGAGTGTGCGCCTGGGCGTTTCCGCTGAGCGACTCGTAGGCTGGAGCCCAAATAAGTAAGCGAGAGGTGGAATAAGGTGCAGTAGAAAGTAGAATGTGTAACGCCTAGCAAGAGATACGGCTAGCATCGTAGTTGCGGATAGCCTGTTGAGAATCACTGATGACGATTTTGTCATTAGGGTCGGCTGGTACAATGGCAACCTACTCTGCTGCGGTGACTCTTCCTGCATTGCGAATGCTGCAGGCTGTGTACCAACTGCGGTGAGGGGCGAGAGCTACCGCCACCGTCGCTGGCTTCGAGGGATGGAAAGAGGCGTCCGCATACGCGACGTCCGGACGTCCGCTGAAGCGTCTCAGTGGTTACACCGCACGACCGCTTACGTGAAAGAGGCGCATTCGACCCCGGCCACGACGGTAGAATTTTCGATGGAGGCGAGATTCTAGGGTCCCGTGAACTGTGCTATGTTAGTGCACGTTCAAGAACTCCAGGTGGTCGAAATTTCCAGAGCCTTATACTATGGCATCCTCATAGCTTGAGTCGCCTTTTCAAACGTTAAACCTCCATCAACCCATCAACTGTCCTCAGGAGTTTGCCCGCTTCCACCTCCGTAAAATTTCTGGGCTGTTCTTCGATCAAGCCAAGGTGAGCGATTCAAAGAGACGATGGAACAAGGCGGAGGTCTAGCTGTGAAGACATGTTCTCACGCACTCTGGAGACACGTGAGCATGGCCTGTTTCTTTACAAGCACGACAACAATAACTACCTGTCCATAGCCCCGGTGCGAGGCTAAAAAACAAACACATTTAAAAATAGTTACTTCCCTAGAACTGTATCCGAATGGAATGCATTACCTTCTCATATTTTTCTGTCCAGCAATTTTGTAGCAGAGTTGGAACGTCATCTCTTTATTTCATGAGTTTCGTTTGTTTTGTGTTGCGATGCCTGTCTATATATTCAATTCTGATCGATTGTCTGACTTATTTTTTTTTCTCTATGCATATGCTTGTCATTTTTTGTATTGAAAAATGTTTGAATGTGCCCCTCCTGCTAGGACCATGCATGGTCCGCAGTATTTCAAATAAATAAAAATAATAGCGGTCACATATCATACTAAAGGATACTGCATTATGAAAAATACAGGCGCTAACAAACAACGACACAGAGGGGACACAGCGCTTACTCGCAACTACAAGAATTTTTATTCAGAAGCTTCTATATATATACAACAAAAACCAAAACAAACCCAGAGTAATCACATGCCACATGCCGAACTGATGTGCAGGAAAAGATTACCTCGCTGTTTTCAATCGCTCTTTCAAAAAACCTATCTCTCTACTAGACAAGCGAACCGAAGGGTTACTAACATATCCATGCCCCGTTTCCGCGACATGATAGGCTTCAACTATCTCTCGCGTTACACGATCTCGGTGACGAAAAGGAACACCCGTTTTGGAAAAAAAATGGGAGAACATTTCTTCTTGTGCTCGCTGAAGTTACGACAATGCGGAACCATATTGTTTGAAGTGTCACCTTTTTCCATATCTCCGGCATGCTCCATCAACCGCACATTCAAACATCGACCACTCTGGCCTACGTACACTATTCCACACGACAGGGGGATTTTGTACACTGTGCCCACTTTGCAGGCGACGTACGGTGATCTGTGTCTGACACCCCAACCGCCATTTGTTTTCTTCGCGCCCTGCACCGCCTTAGATTCAATCGCACGGCGTAACGTTCACAGTTTTTTGGGAGCCGAAAACATGACACGAATGCCATACCTGCCACCAACTTTCTTAATCCCATGTGAAAGTCGATGCACATCGGTACAATCACGGGTTTTCAGTGTTCTTTTTTCTTGTCGTTTTTCCCCTGGCCCTTTGCCCAGCGAATAACCTTCTCGCTGGCTCTGCCGATCCGGTGACGTGGATATCCGCTGTTGCCCAGTCTTTCCACCGCTGTCACCACCTGCCACTCCGTAACTCACCTCCTGCGGCGCGTGGTCACTCGGCGCTTAGGTCTCCACGAGGCTCATGCGTGCCGAGTTGCCCACGCGCTGGCCCTCAACAAGTTCTTGTACTTTGCACCCTACGTTTCCTTCAATCAGACTCAACTTAACGCTCTTGAGACTGCCTTGTGGGCCTCTACAAGACAGCTCTCAACCTCCCTATCACTACCTCTACTGCAAAGATCTTTGCAACAGGCCTCTTTCATCCTCTCCGTTCTCTGCTCTCTCTCCATCATGACTCGCAGATTGCCCGGCTTTCCCTTACCCGTCAGGGTCAGTGGTTACTGACTCAAGCGGGTATCTCGCCCATTCCCTGCGCCCCGTTTACCTCTCCTATTCCCACCCCGGCTCCCAATCTTCGGATCCTCCCCCTTCCGTCCAACATGTCCCTGTATCTATGCGGACCTTGCCCATTGCCTCTTCTATTGCCCGGCTGCTCAGCAGTCGGGTTCCTACCCCCCACCTTCTTTATCCATCACCACCTGGCTCGACTGGCTTGGCGCTGAAGGGGAGGAAGAACAGCGACTTCTGGTCGCCCAGGCGGTCGAGATGCTCGGCCTGTAAATTTTGGCCGAATAAACGTCTTCTACTACTACTTGATACTGTATGGGTCATCTATCCCCAGAGATCCTAAATTGCTCTGTAAATACTTTGAGACGGAATCCTGCCACGAGTTCTTCTCCGAAGCTATGCAACGGAAAGGCAAACCTTCCTTATGCGTCGTCACGCTGGAGAAGGCTTCCAGATGAGTTGCAGAGGCTGCCTTAAGTTGCTGGCAGTTGCTGGCACGTATGGCATTCGTGTCATGTTTTCGACTCCCAAAAAACTGTCAACGTTATGCCGTGCGATTGAATCTAAGGCGGTGCAGGGCGCGAAGAAAACAAATGGCGGTTGGGGTGTCAGACACAGATCACCGTACGTCGCCTGCAAAGTGGGCACAGTGTACAAAATCCCCCTGTCGTGAGGAATAGTGTACGTAGGCCAGAGTGGTCGATGTTTGGATGTGTGGTTGATGGAGCATGCCGGAGATATGGAAAAAGGTGACACTTCAAACAATATGGTTCTGCATTGTCGTAACTTCAGCGAGCACAAGAAGAAATGTTCTCCCATTTTTTTCCAAAACGGGTGTTCTTTTTCGTCACCGAGATCGTGTAACGCGAGAGATAGTTGAAGCCTATCATATCGCGTAAACGGGGCCTACATGTGTTAGTGACCCTTCGGTTGGCTTGTCTTGTTGCGAGATAGGTTTCTTTAAAGAGCGATTGAAAACAGCGAGGTAATCTTTTCCTGCACATCGGTTCGGCATGTGGCGTGTGATTGCTCTGTGTTTGTTTTGGTTTTTGTTGTATACATAGAAGCTTCTGAATAAAAATTATTGTACTTGCGAGTAAGCGCTGTGTCCCCGCTGTGTCGTTGTTTGTTAGCGCCTGCATTTTTCATAATGAATGCATACCAACTAGCTCAGCTTTCTGCCCTGTTGCAAAGGATACTTGTCCGCAGTCCAGAACGATCTGTAAATGAGGTCGTGTCGTCACCGCTAGTCTCAGGTGCGCACTCTCGTTCTCGGCATCCTCTCCAAGTTGTGACCGCAACCTCCACCGTCCACCGTGTCGCGCCAGGAATGAACGGCTATTAAAGCCTACCTACATTTCTTGTCATATTGATAGCGCTGACCGTAATCTTTTGTGTCGCTTGATATAGGCAAAAATTAAAATGTAAAGGCTGTAGTAAAAGACGCTGACAGCTGCTTTTTCTTCACGCACCATACGACGCCAAAGCTACGAGGAAAGTTAAGAGAGGCTCGTGGGTGGTGTGCTTCCTATGCCCTTCTCACTGCCCAAAGCACAAGTCGCTATATTACCACCTCTTACAGCGCTACATGTAAGTGGGATGTATGACGGTTTCACGCGTCCGAAAGCGTTAGTTTTTTTTATGTCAGGATCACGTGGCGCGTGGCATGGCAAGCGATTCGTGATACGTGACGCCTTGTGCAACTACGCGGCTCTCAGTGAGCCATCACTCAATCAGTGGCGACCGTGGCACAGAAGATAGGCCAATTGTTCCGAACGCTAGTAACGTTGTTGCGAACGTGAGAGCAAGCGATGACAGCGTTAAGACACGCAGATGCAAATTCGTGAAGCGGAGCGAACCAGTACATTACGATGGATCCTCGACAAGCTGGCCAACCAGCCCTGGTGCAGCAAGGGAAAGATTTGTCAGGCACCTAAGTTTAAACCAAATAGTGTTATTACCTTTGACGTGATGATAGCGTATATGGCGATTAACCTCCATGCCTGAGTTCATGCGACATCATGGCTCCAAAGCTTAATCGCCATGAAGGAAAGTTTACGTTAGAGAACGCCCCACGCAGCGTTTTTCAAGCGTTATTCAGAGAAAAAATAATTAAAGCCAAAGCGAGCGATTTTTGAGTGCCAGCTGCGGCGGCCGTATTTCGTTGTAGGTGAAATAGAAAAACGTCCGTATGCTGTGCTATGTCAGAGCAGGTCATATAACCCAGATGGTCTAAATTAATCCGGAGCCTTCCATCAAGCAACCGTTCTTAGCCTCTGTGTCGCTTCGACGCGTCGGACCACACAAGTTACAATTTTTCAATTGCGCTGTGCAAAATTTCTGCACTGAGGATGGGGCATGGTCAGCTCCCCATGACTTAACTCCTCTCTTGCCAAGTGATGCTCGTATATACCTGAGCGGCTCGGTAGCGCCTCTAATGAAATGATACCATTAGCTGTATAAAGGTAACTGGTTGGATATACATGACGTTTTAAAAGACACTGCAATTGTTTGATGGCTAAGATTTCCGGCGGCATTCAGTTGCCCCGCAATTTGCAAACGGATGAACTCATCCTTATGTACACGACCCTTTCTGGGAATCTTCTGATCATAGAGGCGTTTAATGCGTCCCTAGGCTTAATTTCCAGCGGCGTATCTTTCAATGTCGCCACCGCCTGCTTGCCCTCGCCCAAATCCTTGCACCATGGGGTGTGCACTGCTTCGTCGTGCGAATCACCCCTTTTTCAAACATTGATAATGTCGTCATGAAGCAATACGCCTGAGAGATGGACAAGTTTAAGGTCACAACCAGCGAGTGCGCTTAACTTTGTGAAGTGTCTCTTCGGATTCATGGTGCTACAGGGTGTGTTCTGAAAATAGTAGGACTGATTTTTGTTAATAAAATTTATTCATGAGACTAGCACAAACGGTTTGAGTTTTGTTTGCAAACTAGCACCCTTCCGCACCTATACGCTGCTTCCAATGAGTTTGCCAGTTTTCGTACGCCTCCAGGAACGCCTGGACCGGAATGCGGTTTAGCTCCCTCGACAAGGCCTGTTGAACCGCCTCTACCGATCCGTGGTGTTTCCCCTTGAGCGTCGATTTTATTCTCGGGAGTAGAAAAAAGTTTGGCTGGACCAAGTCAGGGCTGTAGGGGGGCTGAGGCAGCGTTGCCGGCTTGTGCTGGGCAAAAAATCGGGGTCCTCATTCACATGATGAAGAAGATCCTGGCAGATCGCCTTCCGGTTGGCCTTTTGCTCCTCTGACAACAGTCCCGGCACCAACTTCGCACACACTTTCCTCATGGCTAAGTTTTCTGTCAAGATATCAAAAACTTGAGTATGAGGAATGCTCAAGTTATCACGAATCATTCTCGTACTCTTCCTACGATCACTGTTGAGTAAATGTTTCCCTCGCTACACATTTTTGTTCGTCTTGCCGGTCGAAGGGCGTCCGGAGTGGTCGCCGTCTTCCACTCTTTCCTTATCTTCTCGGAACAGCTTGTGCCAATCAAAAAACACCTTATCTACCCATGGAAACGTCACCGTAGGCCTCCTTAATCATGTCGCGTGTCTTTTTGCCCGTTTTACTAAGATTTAAACAAAATTTGATTGCGTATCGCTGATCCAGTAAACGCTCCATGATTCTGCGTGACGAGGCGTTTCGACAGGGGTTCACAGTACAAGCGACCGGCTCTCTTCAACGGCCGAGAGCCGACTGCCGATTTTCCCCACCATTCCCAATATCCCCCTTCAACGATCCTGCAGGCGCAGAGCACCTCTCGTCCGCCCGTTCGCCCAGGAAAAATCAGTCCTACTACTTTCAGAACAGACCTTGTATATGGCAAGAAAAATCTCGTTCCGAGCTACTGTATTGCCCCATGCACTTCCTCGTTCGGCATTTTCGCACGCCAATGTCACCGCATCGTGTGCTCGACGACAGGTGTTTCCTCCAGCCATGATGATGTGAACTGCATGACGATATATTGCATGCATTGGTAGCGTCTTCTAAGCCCACGCTGCAGTGCAGATTGCTATTTATCTCCGCACTGACCGGTCTCAGATAAGATTTTTTTTCACTTGAGTTATTGAGACAGAGATCAAGGGGATTAAAGGCAATACTCATAGCGTACTGCGCTCCAGCCTGTTCGGAGACAGTTCTCCCACCTGTGCTAACGCTAAGCGACGCTGCACGGTTACGTACCGCACTCCGCAAGTAAAGTCAAGCAAGCATGGTAGTGAAACTCTCGCCGTAGAGGGAAGCTGACGGCCTAAATTGGAATATTGAACTGCATTCAAGCCAAGCGGAGCTCACTCACTCACTCAGCGAATCTTACTCAACGTCGTCGTGTGATACGGCGCGAATTGTCCCTGTGGTTGAAAGTGATACGAAAATGTCAGTGTGACAGGATCGTTGATGGAGTCTTCAAATCGCAGATCGAGGTGCCATCGAGGGCTATGCCTGGCAAACAACTTCCAGGGCGTTACCATCTTGGTGTAGGTTATTTCTAGGCTCCTGCTTGTAGGCCATAATTCGCACTTGGAACAAGGTCAAAAGGTTTTTTTGTAGCCGTGGCAGTCCTTGCCCTCGGATCGTTCCGGATAAATGCCAGGATTGTCTCTTCACAGTTGTGTACCGCAGGCACGAGGCAGCCGCCAACTGTCATTGAGGCAGCTGTCATTGGACCTTCTTCTTATTTCCAGTTTTTTTACGAAGTTTGTGCGACATTGTTAACAGCGTACGACACCCGCAAAAACTAGGCCACGGATACGGCGATAGACATCAGCTAGGAATTATGTTATTTTTTTAAGAAAAATGCTCATAACTAACATCCATGAAAAATAGCCAAACAGGGATTTATGGAATGTCAGGAGGAAAAAAAATTTCTAAAAAATGAACACTCTGAATTGATGTCCAAAACATGGACATAAGGCCCTGTGAAAAGGAAGCTTTGATGTTATAGCTGCCCAATATCCCTATAACAAAATTTATTTACGCCACCTTCATAGACCTCGTCGTTATCTAGCGCAATTCGTAGTTGTAGTGTTATTGATGAATGCTACTCGTTTTCTATTGAGGAACTGGATTTTACCATATTTTCTGTTAGTGCTTCCGTTTCTGTTCCGTTACTGTTTTCTGCTTCAGCCCCACCCACTCCTGCAAAATAACTCTTTAGAGTACAGCGGTTTACGCACATATAAAACAACGATAGAATTCTCCGAGTACTAAACGGCGGGAAATCACTGAAGCGATCTAAAGAAGCGCGGCAGCGCTTAGTATTTCTCGTTGTCATCTTCATGAGCGGCATCAGGTACGGCCGTTATGGTTCGATACAACTGCGCCGGGAGCAAAGAGGAGCCACCCAGACAACCTACGCCTGCTGGGGCAAGAGGAGCGGGTCGTAGTAGCTCTTGCAGCGGCTGACGTGGACACTTTCTCGGCCTCCACGGCGCAAGTCCTAAGAGGGGATGAGGGTTTGGTTGGTTTTGGTTTTATGGGGTTTAACGTCCCAAAGCGACTAAGGCTATGAGAGACGCCGTAGTGGAGGGCTCCGGAAATTTCGACCACCTGGGGTTCTTTAACGTGCACTGACATCGCACAGTACACGGGCCTCTAGAATTTCTCCTCCAAAGAAATTCAACCGCCGCGGCCGGGAGGGAACCCGCGTCTTTCGGGACAGCACCCGAGCACCATAGCCACTGAGCCACCGCGGCGGCTAGGGTATGAGGGGCTCCAAGGGACGTTTGCTGGACGATGCGATAAAGGCCGTGATATTCGCTGCAAAATTTTGAAGACAATTCCCGTGGTGGTCATGGAAACCAGAGCGAAACGAGTCATCCAACAGGAAAAACGTGTGGCGTCGGACCTTTATCGTGGCAAAGCTTTTGGCGGCCTTGGGATTCCGAGGTAAAAAAGGGCCAACTAGCGGCAGTCTTTCGCATGCTTTGCAACTTCTGAAAGGCTCATCCACTCGGAGGCGTCGGGAGTATGAGGTAAGAGGGTGTCCATCGTGGACGATGTCTCACTCCCATACAAAAGGAATACAGCGTTAAGGTCGGTGGTCGACTGCGTGGTGGTGCTGCACGCGTACGTCACGAGAGGAAGGAAAGCGTCCCAAATGGTGTTTTCAGCTGCAACGTACCGTCGTTGCCAAACGTATACAGGCCAAAGCGTCTGCTTCTGACCCCTAAAGCATGGCTCCTCTTGCAAACTCAGGGACCCTAAGACTCCTAAGGGCGGAGAGCCCATCGCCCGAGGCGGCCGGACGGGTCATTAAGAAAGGACAGCCAACATAACGCGGATAGTCCGTGATGACGTCAGGCTGGATACTCTACAGATAGGGCCGGAACTCCGTTAGTGCCCATAAAACGCCTAAGCACTCCTCCTCCGGTACGGAGTAGTTGCCTTCAGCTTTGGTAAGCATGCGACTCGCACACGCTATGATGTATTCTTCGAAGCTATCTTTCCATCGTCCCAAGACGGCTCCAAGGCCAACACCATTCGCATCTGTATGGACCTTGATATTGACGCGAAATTGCGTAAGAAGCGTCGAAAATAAGAACGCATAACTATGAAGCTTTTGAGCCTCAGCTCAAATGCAGCAGCTAGCCCAAGTGTATCAGATGTCTCAGCACCAACAAGCCCGATCTACCGCCCTTGAAAACTTCATTCCTATTTCAATGGGTTCATTCTTGAACGCTATTCGTAACCCACTCGTACCGGTGTTTCTGATTGCTGTAGTGATATCCAGAGCACGCTTTTTTAGCTAAGACTGATTTGCGCTTAGACTGTTCTTAACCGCAAGCGACTCTCTAAGCATACCTTCGAGAAAACACAGATAAATTCCGTGTTGTTGGATGGTCAAACTTGAATAGTTGCCTCGAATGGAAATTTTTAGCATTTTACGAAATTTATCTTAAAGTCACTTTAATAACCTCCAATGCCAAGCACCACCTGCTAAATAAAAGTTGTAGATTGGGCATAATTCATCCCTGCTTCTCAATGATTACTGATGTCATCTTGACAAAACATTCCCGAGTCAGTGGAAGGTTATCCGGTCTTTGCAGGGTTTAATTTTGTTCATGAGTTTTTAAATATTTAGTGACTGGGACCAGAAGATCAATCAACAGAAAACAAGGCAGACTTCAGCAGCCGTTTGCAATCCCTTGTATTGTTCATTAATACTAACCAAAGGATTGCTCCGGGACTGAGAAATCAGCCTTCTCGAAATTGAGTTCTCCATATTTTACCAACCTCCGTTTCCCGAGGTATCAACCCCGCGATACGAACAATCAGGCGACTAACAGTCACTCTTTCATCTCAAAATGCACTTACAAAGTGATGTCGCCACTGGAATGGGCCTAAGATTTTCCAAGGACGTAAGACGCTTAGACGAGGACGTAACCCTGTTTCACTGCTGGCTTCTGTAGCAGAAGGCAGTAAAGTGTCTTGTGGCTAGGGAAGTGAAAGATCCCGAGTAAGAAGTGAAAGGAAACGGTTCCTGTCATCCCATAGATTAAACTTAATCCGCGCAACTTCACAGAGGTTCCTGGAAAACTTCACAGGAATATCACTCACACTGTTCCTCACAAATTTAAACAATTATGCAATCTCCTCAGGGCCTACACAGTATCGAAGAGGGGATGAGTTAAAAACCGTAGATTGCGTGTTGCAGTGCCTTTGCAGTGCGTGTTGCAGGGCTTATTGTGGGGCAATAGCACGTAGGGCGGGCCGATTATTGCATTAATAACAGCCTGTGCGAACAGAATCACGTGGGGAATCCATGACGGAGTTTCATGGCGATTCACGACTGAAATAGCCGCAACTTTGTTGCGATTTTATAATAGTCTTACATGGCTGGACGAATTCCTAGTCAACTAACGCTTGGAATCGGTTGGTTTATGGTTTATGGGGGTTAACGTCCAAAAGGGACTCAGGCTGTGACGGACGCCGTAGTGAAGGGCTCCGGAAATTGCAACCACCAGGGGTTCTTTAACGTGCACAGATACGGCAGAGAACACGGGCCTCTAGCATTTCGCCTCCATCGAAATTTTACCGCCGCGGCAGGGATCGAACCCGTGTCTTTCGGGTCAGCAGCCGAGCGTCATAATCACTGAGCCAACTCGGTGGGTTTAACGCATGGAATCATTGAAGCAGAAGAAACTGGGGCCTTAACGACTGCTCAATGGAAGAAGTGCAATAGCATTTAGGTGTTCGGTTTTACAATTTACATTGTAAATCGGATGTCATTTCTGCGATTAAACTCCAGAAGGAACCACTTCAGAGCGGCATCGACATACGACCTCGCTATCTGCGAGCTCCTGGCAGACGGACGCTCGGCGCCCCACCGCTGCACGCATGCCATCATTCCCCGTCATTTTAACATCAGGCCACCTTTTCCTGCCAAAATCAGTTTAAACGACATTTTCTAGCCCTTTTAACATGGCGTCACCTTTTCGTGCCAAAACTCCAAATCCATCCACATGGCAGCTTAACCTATGTCAGCTGGGCCAACTGCCAAACTTTGGGGTGGCCCTTTTGCCAAATTTTGGGAGTCTGCCAATTGCCAAATTTTCTAGATGGACCGACTGCCGAACTTTTGGGATAGGCCAACTGCCAAATTTTAGGAGTGGGCCAACTGCCAGATTTTGCGCCTGTGCCAAGTGGCAAATTTTTAAAGGTCGGCCAACTGGTCATCTGCCTGTACGCAGATGACTGTGTCTTATATCGCTCGATTAAAGCCTCATGTGACACAAATAATTTGCAGCAAAATCTGGACCGCACTCAGCGCTGGTGCGAGAAATGGGATATGGCTTTGAATGCTAAAAAAATGCTACTATATTTCTTTTACGCGCAGTCGTACTCCTGTTTTGTCTCACTATGTTTTAAACAACCAGCGTTTATCTAAAATAACAGAATTTATATATCTCGGAGTTTATTTTTCAGCTGACCTGACATGGAGAAAGCCGACTGAATATATATCGGCAAAGGCATCTAGAATGCTAAATTTTTTAAAAAGGAATTTTCGGGACGTTCCTGAGAAGGTTAAGGAACTTTTATACTTCACTAACATCAGGCCAATTATGGAGTACGCCTGCGCAGTACGGGACCCTCGCGTAGTAACCTATTGTGGCATGTTGGAACGGGTTCAGAATCGTGCGGCGCGGTTTGTTAGCAATAAATATTCTTTTAATTATCGAAGCAACAGTATTAAGCAAGAGCTGAACTGGGACTCTTTGGAGGAGCGCCGTTTACGAATAAAATTGGAATTCCTTTACCGCATTTATTTAAAAAAAACTGCTATTAACCTCGAAACTTATCTGCTGCCCCCTCATTTTGTATCCAGAAGGCGCGACCACGACTGGAAACTACGTGAAATAAAATGCCGTACTAACGTGTTCAAACACTCTTTCTTTCCACACGCCATAAATGAATGGAATAAGCTGCCTCATAGCATTGTTCAATGCCACTCCGAAGAAAAGTTCCGAGCACTGTTGTCGCAACTGTGATGTATACCCATGTTCATCTGCTGTTTTCCTGCTTTTCCTCTTCCTGTCCTTTCCCGACCAATTGACTGATGTGAATGCTCTGTTTAAACCTCTTTTTCATCCTCTGCCATCCATTCTTTCCTAGCCTGTACAAAAAGTTGGCACATGCTGTACGATCGAATGTTTGTATGTATTCCCCCCTGCAATTATGCCTTCATGGCGCTGCAGAAATGTAAATAAATAAATAAATAAACTGGCAATATTTGCGGGTCCTTCGAAATTTCAATTTTGAAAGTACTCTCTGCCGCGTGCCAGATTTTGACAGTCCTTCGGAGTTTAAAATTTAGCACTGCTGTCACGTGACCCTGAAGACATCATATCTCAATTTACCAGTCAGGAAATTTCGTTACGGAGAAATCGGATAGTCTTTCCAAGACAAGACCACAAACGCTTCGCGTTAAAAATGACACTTGAGAATAATCACAGCATTTCACCCTGCATCTCAGTAACAAAACACATCCCACCCTCTTGAGCAGATGTAAGTTTTTTTTTTTTGTTTTTAGCGCCCTACTTCACTGTGTTCTAGCCACATTCACGCTGATATGCCGTCTTGCTGGCACCGTCATGGACGTGCAAAAACATCGTTTGGGTTTTAATAAATAAATCGGTAGGAACTAGCTATCGTGTGTGTGTATCGTCCCTTGGCTCACGCCGACTTGATGTATTCCTGCCTCGCCTATCTGAGAGTTTCACACGCTCTCAAGGGCGCCACGCTACGAGCGCTAGCCATACCTAAAGGCTCGAGGATACTGGCCAGGAAGACGGCTGGTACTGCAAGTGGCCTGATGATCTGATTTATGTCGTGTCAAAGTATACTGTCCGCAGTGTCTTCTTTACGACGTCTGTGAAATCCTGTAGGCTACCGTGACCGCTTATACTTGTGCGTCGCGCTATGGTGTAAGCCGTCGGAGAGCGGACAAAACTGTGTAGTGGCTCTTCTTGTGGAGTGGCTAAAAACGGCATGAATTCAGCACCGGTACAGACCGCGCCACGATAGGAATAATGGACCCTTTTTTCGTGACCCTACAAAAAGGCGCTTCAGCAAAAATAATTTCATGTGACAGATATATCATTCTGGTGGTACGAGTTGGGCAGTCTTAACGTGACAGCAGGCAAAGCAAGCCTGTCATACTCGCTCTCCAGGAGGGACCGCCGGAGCGATGAACGGCTTTCTCATTACTTATTAATTTGATTCCCCACCTGTTTGCCGAACTCAGAGCACAGAGGTCAGCATTTAAAATGGCTATAACCCCAAAAATGCCGTCGAGGTTGGTAACCTCATCCCGGCGGAGAGGAAGGCTGTTTTGACCCCGATTCGGAACATACAGAAAAAATTGCTATAATGGCGGCAATATGCCAGACAGCAGCAGCTGCGCGCTTCCTTTCCCGCTCGCTGTCTTATTAGGACTGCTCACTTGACACGCAAGCTGAAAATTCTATTTTTTTTTTTTCAGTAATGTACATACAAGTATAAAAATAATGCATACATGGTTTGCAAGACTGACGAGGCCCTGCGCATCGGCACGGTTCAAATTGAAGACGCAGCTCCGCTACGCATAGAGTGGCCTCACAAACGTCAAATAAAGTTTTTGATATTGACAGATCGAGAAGTCCAACACGGGAAACTGTACGCCTACCCCAGCGAACTGCCACGCAATACAGAAGAGTGATTATTATGGATTTTTGTCTTTTTAGAACTCTTGCGCAGAAAAACAATACGATGTATTTTCATTCGGCTCATGCATGATTTTCTATTCTACAACTTGTCTACATTCTGCCAATGCCTGAGTTTTCTTGAAATAAGGTCTTTTTCTTGAAAGCAAACTTGCACGTCTAACATAACTTCAAAACACCGATGCAATTCTACGGTGACTTAGATCACACGATAGACTAGACATCGATAGTTGGTGGCTAGGTTCATCGATAGACATCGATAGTTGGTGGATATGTTCCGGAGGTTACCACATGGCATAGCAAGCGCACCAGCCATTATCCAAGCCACAATTGATCAGGTTTTGCAGTTCATTCCTGGCATCGCCTATTACTTACACTCCTGATCGCTGGCAAAGACCAAGCACAGTGTTACGGCCGTTCAGAGCAAATTCTGGACGCGCTAGGTAGACGCCACATCGGAGTAAATGTAGTAGAACTGCAAATTGCGCCAAGAAAAGGTGCCGTACTTATTGTACGAAGTAAACAAGCATGGTCTGGATCCTACTGCAGAGAAAGTGAAAGAGATTCTGAAGTACCGATACCTGCGAACGTTACTCAGCTCAACACATTTTTGTGCGGAGAAAAAATCTATGCGAAATTTCTTCTAACTAATCAAAATTGCAAGAAGTGCTACACCACCTTCTTCACAAGAGCTCAGTCGTGTCAGTGTGACGACTACTTATTACAATGCAAGCAGCTACTATCTCCAGGTATCGCCTGGCAACTTAATGACGCAATCAAAGAAATCCATGTGACTTGTGATGCCTCTGGGTGTTGAATGGGTGCGGTGTTAGCGCATGTGGTTGACGGCGAGGAGCGTCCGATTGCGTTTGCGTCTAAGTAAATGACCACTACTGAAACTAAGCCCACATCGAGAAGAAAGTGCTATCCAGATTGTTCGTGATTAAGAAGCTTCTAAAGTGCTTGCATAGGTGTAGTTTATTGTAACAAAACGCCAGGCATTCAAGATGATATTTGAGCCGGAACAGCAAGCAGGTACCGTAGCTGGAGCTATAATTCATCGATGAGGCAATTTTCTTGGCAATTACGGTCTTCGCATTTGGCACAAGTCAGGCGCACAAAGAAGCAAAGCTGGTGGCTTATCACGCCTGCCTGTCTGAAGGTAATTTCTTCGTTGAGGAAACTTTTACGTCTGTCCTGCCAAAGACATGCCGGTAACCGCAGTTGATGAACAGCAAGAGAGGGAGGGCCCTGTGCGCAGTACGTAATATGACTTGGCATGGCTGGCCACGAGTGTCTGTCTTCGACGTTTAGAACTTTCAGTCAACGATGGCACAAGAAAGAAAGAAAGAAAGAAAGAAAGGAAGGAAGAGAGAAAGAAAGAGAGAAAGAAAGAAAGGAAGAAGGAAAGAAAGGAAGAAGGGAAGAAAGAAAGAAACAAAGAAAGAAAGAAAGGAAGGAAGGAAGGAAGGAAGGAAGGAAGGAAGGAAGGAAGGAAGGAAGGAAGTAGGGAAGGAAGAAGGAAGGAAGGAAAGAAGAAAAGAAATAGAGAATAGAGAAAGGAAGAGGGAAGAAAAAAGTTAGAAAGGAAGAAAGAAAGAAAGAAAGAAAGAAGGAAAGAAAGGAAGAAAGAAAGAAGGAAAGAAAGGAAGGAAGAAAGAAAGAAAGCCAGAAAGAAAGAAAGAAAGAAAGAAAGGGAGAAAGAAAGAAAGGAAGAAAAAGAAAGAAGGAAATGAAGAAGAGGGAAAGAAAGAAAGGGAGAACGAAAGAAATGAAGGAAGAAAGAAAGAGACAAAGGAAGGAAGGAAGGAAGGAAGGAAGGAAGGAAGGAAGGAAGGAAGGAAGGAAGGAAGGAAGGAAGGAAGGAAGGAAGGAAGGAAGGAAGGAATGGTCAGTGAAGGAACGGATGAGGGGGAGTGAAAGACGAAAAATTCAGGGGGCACTTTGTTGACCTAAAGTGCGGTGAGGCGAAAGCCTTAAGCGTGGTGTTGCTGCTTGTGTCACTAATGTGTGGTCGAGGTGTTAAGCTTCGTCTCTAAGAGTGGAACGCTACAGCGTCTTGCAACGCTGCAAACGAATGCTATCGCCCGTTCGGGTCGACGCCTTGCTCCTCGGTAAATTGGTTTTTGAGCAAAGGAAATGTTTCTGTCTCCCATATCTCGGTGGACACCTGAACCTTACCGTAACGGCAAGGGAGGAAGATTGGAGTGAACGAAGACACCGTATTCACTAGACGCGCCTTTGTTCATTCCAAACCATCGAGCTGGCGTGGCGGAGTAGAGACTACGTACTCCGGCAGCAGGCGCCGCAGCCTAACTTGGCCTACGGTGCGCAAAAACTGGTCTCCTGTGTCCCGAAAAAAAAAACAAAAAACTATTGACCAGCTGCCGCAAAAACAAATGGCCCAGTCCCAGCCCTCCGTCCTGTACCCGTCTGAATAGGTTGGTCCGGCTGCAGCGCTCCCATTCAGACGACCAGATGAACACGGCGAAAATCCTTTGTAGCTTTTTAATATTTAACCTTGAACAGTGCAACACCTGCATTCCGTACCACAGCCTGCTGATAAAGAACAAGTTGCAAACAGTGGCTCTGGCAAAAATCGACAAGGTTGTTCCTTACCACTTATCCGCTCTCTCCCGTATCTCTTTGACCTGTCCTTTCCAATGCTATTCACTGTGCTGGTAAGCATCGAGCGGAACGCCCAAGTACTCACCTGGTGTCGTCGTCCGAGGCACACTGGCGAACCGTTCAGGCGTAGATGGCCACCATCCATGCCAAAGCCCGAGGCACTTCGACCTGTAGGTTGGCTTCCTGTAGATTGGCGGAATTCGTTTACACATTTAACAGCCTCGCTTATGCCTCCTTCGTCAACCGCAAACACAGCAATGTCATCTGTGTACGCCAAGTGCTTTACTTCGGCTGCTTGTAGAGTAGAAACTTTCACAGTCTCGTTTTTCAGTATTTTCAAACAAAGGGTCTCGACATGAATACAGAATAAAAGGGGGCTGAGGGGACAGCCCTGGCGCACCGAACGCTGCACGCTAATGGTGGCCCAAACTCATGTTAACAATCAGTCTCGTCGTGCAGTTCCGGTATGCCAGGGCCACACCGTCACGGATAACAGAACCTACAGTGGCGTGGCCTAATAAAGCAAACAAAAGTTCATTGGCGACGCCTTTTCTAGATCGATTTGGAGAATAGCCACCTGACCATTAGCGTCGTCACAGCATTCTGAGACGCTGCGCGCTACATGAATATTGGTAAAAATGGACCGGTCTTTAATCCCGCAGGTCTGATAGGAACCAACTAAGTTTACTTAAGGATCAGCGGCTTTTACCGGGAAATCGTAGCGAGTGTGAGATTTCTTTCCGCGCGGTTTCCAAATGGTTTTCTGTCGACTGTGAAACACAAGAAACTGTACCGTGCTTTGTGCGATGTAGTTTTCCCAGTGCTCTTGTACAGGGCCTTGTACAGTGGAGGACAAGGCAGAGATGTTTTTTAAAGAGGGTTAAAAAAATACAGGTGGCACCAGGAACAAAAACCTTTTTTTAAGCTGCACACCGGAACCTTACCGGTTGAGAAATTTTAGAGGGAAAGGAATTATTTCTACCCTGGGGATCTCGCTGTTTAGTTTGCAGAAAACCGGAAACAATAGACCACGTTTTTTTTGCACTGTTTGGAAGGGGTTTATTTTATTGCGAAGCAATTCTACTTTCACTTTTAGCTCCTCGCGTGGCGAGGCCGCGGTAGCTACCATTGACCTTGAGCGGCGCGCCTAGCGGTGTGACGTCACAGCTGCAAGAGCAGGGCTCCAACTTGTGCCGTCGTGAGGCGAGGACGCGCGTGGTGGCTGCTGCCTCTCCTGCGCCCGCCGCGCGCGGCGCGGATTGGATTGCATTGCATTGGATTGGATTAAATAAGATTAGGTTAGATTGGATTGGATTGGATTGGATTGGATTGGATTGTATAACCGATGCATCACCACAAGTCTAACCACAAGCACCACCACCAGCTACACTACCAGCTTAACCATGGCGTAGCTACGGATATTGTTCTCGCAATTACCGGGCTTAACCAAGCTAAGCCACAGCCATTTTTTTATGTATTGCAGCGAGCTCTAAAGAAAGAATTACCACTAGACCCGTATGGCATCCAGTACTTATCTGCAGAAAATGAGGATGGGGTACCATTGGACTTAATAATTCTGATAGGCCTGCACTGTATATGGCGTTCTCAGAATGGCAGGCTACTACTGTGACAAAGACGCAAGACCTGCCCGAACTTACTTTAGGAAAGCATGGAGTGGATTCTGGCCATCCAGAAAGCCGCTGCGGAGCCTCCGCAGTGACTCTCGAGACTAGAGCCGCTGTGAAATTTGCGTGAATTTTAATCTGACGAAGCCAGTTTCATGCTGGCTGACCACGACAGTGCCGTGTGTGTGTACACAGCGTTTAGTGTGTGTTTTGTTGATTGTTTGTTTCGTTGAATGTTATGTGTCATAGCCCCGCAAAAAAGAAAAAAAAAAGAGCTGGTATGGCGGAATGGTTCGCGTGCTCGTCTCGCACTCCGGTGACCCTGGTTCGATTCCCCAACTCGACCAATTTCCTACTCGGCTTTATTTATTTATCTGGTCTGATTAGAAAGGTTAATTAGGCTAATCGGTTAATAAAGCAATTAACTAAACTCAGTCGCACTGACTTGGAGCATCACTATACGGTCCCTTTAAATGGTTGCATGGTTACTAACCAATGCACAATTGGCCCCGTTTGAAATTCGCGCACTGTGACATCACGACCATTTCGACCAATTGAAACAAGGTCAGCGTTGCTACGGAGCGACGGCGGCTACCTGAGGTCTCGCTTTGGCTGTCGTAATGTTGCTTTCGGAACAAAAGAGAAAGAGATGTCGTAGCGGGAAGCTCGAAAGGCACAATACCGAAGCACAGAACACGCAGGTCTGTCTGGTTAGTACAGACCGGGCTGTACAAACTGAAAGGACCTCATTTGCAGTAGTGAGGTTATTTTCCTAAGGCCTTCACATTCTTACGGCGAAGAGGAAACCGACAAATTCGTCAATGATCATTAAAATGCAATCAGATATTGAGAGTGAGAAGGCCAAGTCAAAATGAGATTAATAAATGCCTATGCCAGCCTGTTATTCCCACTTACCTGCATCTTTAGCAGCAATTCTGTGAGACGACAATTTCTCGAAATGGCCGAATAGAGGGCCAGCCAAGGTATTCGCCGAATGTTACAGTCAATAGCGGGGTATAGGTTGTCAAATTTCATGGCAAACTGAGTTCAGGGTGGATCCGGGCAGCGATAAAATAACAACTACGCAACTAGAACGATACATTTTCGAATTGATACCAGTTTCAAATTTCCTGCCTTTCTTCGTCATTGCCTGAACAGACACCATGCCCTAGGATTCAGTCAGAAACGGAGAGTGAACGCGGGATGCGGCTTGGCTTCAGCCAATGACGAAAGGCGGGAATTCAAATATTCATGTAATTGGTTGCTGGTTTTGTTTGGTTTATGGGGTTTAACGTCCCAAAGCGACTAAGGCTATGAGAGACGCCGTAGTGGAGGGCTCCGGAAATTTCGACCACCTGGGGTTCTTTAACGTGCACTGACATCGCACAGTACCCGGGCCTCTAGAATTTCTCCTCCAAAGAAATTGTAGCCGTCGCGACCGGTATCGAACCCGCATCCCGCGTTCACTCTCCGTTTCTGACTGAATCCTAGGGCATGGTGTCTGTTCAGACAATGACGAAGAAAGGCAGGAAATTTGAAACTGGTATCAATTCGAAAATGTATCGTTCTAGTAATGGCCCAGGGCAGCGCTGAACCTGTCAATGAGAGGGACGCGTCTGAATTAAGAAGCCAATGAAGACTGAATAGCCTGCGACTGGCTAGAGCGAAGAAAAAAAGAGAACGGACCTTATAGGCTTCATACCCTTACAAAAGACGCAACCATACTCATGAGGCAGATTTAAAGGTTGTAAAGCTTCACAAACGTTCCAGCAATACTTTGATTTGAGCTAGTTGGTTGTAGCATGACATGTTTACGCAAAAGGCGTACTGGCGCTAAAAAACGGAGACAACACACACAACAAGACAGGACTGGCGCCACACACAAACGTGTCTTCTGGCATCTTAGGCCTGCTGTGGTTGACAAGGTACATTAACCGAAGTCGTCAAAGCAGTTTTATTCAATTCGAATCCTTTTAGCATCTTCTTTGCTTGCGGAGTGCTGAAGGTCGCGGCATATGTAACTGTAAATTAAATTTCTTTTGTTCAAAATTATAATGTCTATATTTCTGCGGAGCTCCCTTTTGCAAATTAGGTTCAAATTGCAGTCGCGACTAAAACATTCTTTTTCCAAATATGTAATATTTAGTCTTGGAAACGGTGTGCATGAGCCGAATGAAAAGCACTAAAGAGGACGAAGAAGTAGGACAATACGCCATATATGCGTCATTCCTTCAGAGGCAGCAACACCAATTTGTACGCTCCAAAGCAACAACCGCTATGTATTCGTCGAGCTCCGTGTCTTCATTTGGATCAGAAAGCGCGGGATCGCATCGTGGTGACACCAGAACTAACATCAAGGTGCGGACGTTTGCTTTCTAGCTCCATGCATGTACTGCGTGCGCTGGCTTACATGCCCTCTCTCTCTCTGGATCAATATCGCAGTCATCCTACATTAGTGCACGATAACGACTTCACACTAATGACAAGCAGTATATTGAGACTCAGAAGAGATTTCTACCCGCCCCCCAAGAGTACCATGGGATGATGCCAAGGAGAGCCCGAAGCTTCCAGAGGTTACTCTGGTCTCTGCTAACGGCTTCAAAGAGCTCTTTATCCCGGCTAAGATTGCATGCCCACTGGCAAACCGCTACATTCAAAGGTGACTGAGACGTCGATTCTCATCGGTGTGCAACTTACTCCACCGCAAATGCGTAGTTGTCATCCTTCACAAAACATTCCTGGGTTCTCATCATTTCATCCCTTATTGACATGGGGAAAGATTACGCGGAAATACGCACCGTCATTAGTTCGCTTCGGAGCCCACCGAGAGCGATTAATGCGAAATCATTTTTTAGTTTCATGAGTAGCGTGTACAGGACCTGTCATCAGAGCGTATCCGCAGGAAAATGTCCGTTCAAAGAAAGAAACTGGTCGGAATTGCGGTTCGAACACCGAACCCTTGTGTGCCAGGCGGGCACGCAGCGCATATGCCACTGAGGGTCGTTGGCTCAAGCCTGTGCACGAAGTGAACGAGATGTGGTGTGTTGGGAAGGCGTACTGATGTTAGACAACGATGGCTTGCAAAAAAAGTTGCCGACGTCATCCTAGGGTGTGACAGCAATGGCTTGGAAAAAACGTTGCGGGCGTTCAAATGAAATGCTTTCCACTGCAGCCGACTGCAGTGCTCTCCAATTTTTTGCGCTGCCACGCAATGGTTCCGACAGGCAGCGCAGGCAATTATCATAGATGTCGTGTGTGTTCCTTCATCCTGCTTTGGTCCTGCGTTTAAAGAGTGCGGTAGTGCAAACTGGATGAAAGAATTTCACGTGACCATGACCAGTTACTTTCCGCCAGCGTTAATGATTCTTACGAGAACGGAAAAATGACTGCCTGTGACTTAACTATACGTCCAAACGCGACGAACGAAACCTGCAACTACGACCAAGGACTGCTCACTTTTATGTTAAAAGAAAATGCTGAAGTCAGTCCAGTGCTATAGCGTAAATGTGAATTCAGAGGTAATTACGATTATGACCTAACATCTGCCCCCCGAGAAAGTAACTATTAATAATAATTGAAAAGTGGTGCGACTATCTACCTAGCAATTACTAGTTGCAAAAGACGACATTGTGCGACAAAACTGGATGACGGTTCAGCTCCGTCTTTAAGAAGAGAATGCCAGAGTTTCTATCGGGTCTCGCTTGCATCGCCTACTCAGTTCCCTTGTTCCAAATAAGCATACTTATACCGGGTGTTTTTTTTAGAAGGTCCAAAATTTTTAATAAAAGGTAAATTGCTTTAGATTTATTTCAGCACTGGGGCTATACTGAAGGCTACGGCGGGCGCCAGGCAAGAGGAAAACTGCTTTAATTAGTTCGCTGATTAACGAAATATGTTACTTAACTTTTATAATTTTTGTTTTAGGGGATATGTTGTATTCGCAGAATTGGAGATCATCCTCTAAACAGTCCAACCGAGAAAAAACAATTTTAATTAAAAATTTTTCACGCACGTTACGAGGCGCGAAAAAGTCACCCTGGTAGGCATCTTCACACCGTAACGCAGCGGCGGGAGCGCCTCTGATGTAGTTCACTCCGCCCTGCGCTTTGCGTCACGCGTACCGGACTGGCGGTCTGCGCTACCGCGGCCTCACGGAATGCCGCGCTGGAACAAAAACGCATTGACACAAAGTGCAGGGCGGAGCGAGCGCTCACAGACGCTGTGTTACAGTGTGAAGCTGCCTACCAGGGTGACTTTTTCTCGCTTCGTTACGCGCGCAAAAAATTTTTTCATGAAAATCTTTTTTCTTGGCTGGACTGTTTGGAAGACGATCTCCAGTTCTTCTAATACAACATATCCCCTAAAATAAAAATTATGAAAGTTAATTAGCGTAATCAGTTAATCAGCGAACTAATTAAAGTAGTTTGCCTCTTACCTGGTGTCCGCCGTAGCCCTCAGTATAGCCCCAGGGTTAAAATAAATCTAAAGGAATTTACCTTTCTTTAAAAATTTTGGACCTTCTAAAAAAACACCCGGTATTACTCGTGTACGCATCACTGCATGTCTCTAAGACACCTCACCAGGTCGATGACCTCAACGCATTCAGTAGGTCGACCTTTAATCAGCTTCAGCAAACGAGCCTTCGTACTCTATGAGCAGCGTGCCAGTCTCGCAATACGAACGTCTTGGGTTCGATTCGGACCCAAACCTAAGGTGATCCAATTTTCTTTTCATCTCAATTTCATTGATACTTTCTCTGCCGTGAGATTTTGCTTTCGCAGCCATCCACACCGACGACGACAACATTGCCTTTTCTGCGGCATAGGACCCTTAACTGTGTTTGCTAAAAGGCTTCTAGCTACTCAAGTGCGCGAAAAACATCATCTCCATATGCCTCTTACAGGGAAAGGTTATGCTAGTGCCATATTGTGTTGGCACTATGGTTTTATTAGACACCACGTTCGGGACGGCAGGCCCCTTCGTTAAGATCATGATGTACAGAGGGCAAAACGCATGTCTAGAACACGCTCTGCGCGTGTTTCGGGCGTAACACGCGATAACTAGCGATTAGATTTGGTTCAAAATGGTCTGGATGTAAACATGGGCTGTTAAACTTGATCGTCATTTTTTGACTTCTTGGTTGCAGTGGCTTTGGGAGCTCCGGAAAGTAGGGTTTGGTTGTTCTAGGCATGTGTTTTGCCCTCTGTAATTGTATTTGCGAAGTTCTAGTAGGCATCTGCTTAGCAATCGATTTCATAACCGAAGTCGAAACTTGGTCTTGTTAAAATTTTAGCGTAGCCGTAGTGTGTCAGACGACGGGCGAAAACGAGACGCTGTCAGAAAAAATGCAAAATTCTAGAAATTTTATTACAAAAATCCACAGCCATTCATACCCGCTACAACGCCGGAACAGCCATTTTAATGCTGCGGCAATGCGGCGTGTGTGAACACTTCAGCGTCTGTTCTTTGTCCGTGATCTGTAATGCACTTCTGCCTGGCGAATCATTTACATATCCTGATCTCCAATTTGTTCTCTTCAGGCACCCGATAAATCTGCTGAGAGGGCGAATCCTCTTTTTTTAAATAAATCACGGCCACTGGACCAAGAAGAAGTCAGTATGAAAAATTGCTTAATAATTTCTTCTCTTCAGCAGACTTTATCCGCGTCACACATGTGGACATAGCTCCTATTCGTCAGGATAGGCTTCCGATAATTGTTCTTTAGTTCACGGCTTATGAGAGATATAAAAACTGTCGCCCTCTGATCACGTGCAGAGTGAGTGAGTGAAAACTTTATTGTATCTTTCAAGGGATTCGCGGTTGTGAAATCTCCGTCGTCTTCCCTGGCGCTGGCGACTTGAGGCTTCTCGTCAGCAAGGGTGGGCCCCTATTCCAAGGCTCCACTGAGTCGTGCTGCATCAGTCACGTGCTGCACTAAGGCCCTTTGGGTCGCGAGCTCGCCGCTGGTGAGCCGACTCTCCCATTGCTCCGCACTCGGGTGTTCGTGTTGGTGGAATGCTTTGTTGCGTTCGCATTCCCACGTGATATGATAAAGTGTAGGTGTGGCATCGCACCAAGGGCAGGTGGCTCTGTATTGTGTCGGGAACATCTTATTGAGTATGTGTAGGTTAGGAAAGGAGTTGGTCTGTAATCTGCGCCAGCCGGTCGCTTCCTCCTTTGTTAGGGCTTTGCGTGGTGGTGGATATCTAATTCTAGCTCCTCTATGCAAGTGCAAGGTCTCTGCGTATCCACCCTCGCAAGCCTGTAGGCGGAGCTCCTGAGCATTTGACTGCCCTGCTCGGAATGCGTTACCTCGAGCTAGGCTGTCTGCCCTTTCGTTCCCCAGTATGCCCGCGTGGCCCGGGATCCAGATTAGGTTATGCCAGGGTTTCTCCTCGGCGGAGGTTACCCCGCTGAGTATTTTAAGGGCTGTTCTGCTGATCCTGCCCCTCGTGTAGTTCCTACACGTCTCCTTCGAGTCCGTCAGTATGTTGAGAGATCGGCCCGTTCTGTAGCCTTCTGCTGCCGCCAGCGCAACGGCAATCTCTTCGGCCTCCGCTGTGCCGGCGACCTTTGCCGTGGCACACGTGATCATATTTCCTTCCTTGTTTACCACTACCGTCGCGGCTACGCGTTCTCTCTCGCGCGGATATACGGCAGCGTCTGTGTATACGGTGTTGTCTAACTGGGCTAGCGTTCTCTCCACGTACTCGGCCCTCGCTTTTCGTCTGTTTTCGTGAATATTGGGGTCCATGTTTGGGGTCCAGAAGACGCCACATCAGTATTTCCAGCGTTAAGGTTCCATATCCGGGCTTGTTGGAGTGAAACTCTGGGCGTCCACTGCAGCACTTTTTCTTCGTCTACGATAATGAAAACTGATGTCCCAATTCTAAGTTAACCTACCATGCTGAAAAAGTTGTATGATGACAATAACCTCATACAATCATACAAATGTCGAAGAATTATAACACAAATAATGAGAAATGAACATTAAATGTCATTCAGTTTTGCAACATCATACATTTGTCCCAGGGATATCATACAATATCATAAAAGTTGTATAACTTTTCTATTTGCAGTCTCGACTTTAAGGCCTCCTTTAGGGCCCCATAACCATGTACTGTAAATATGAAATAAACTTGGTTTGATTTTATGACGAAGCCTCTGAGGTTATTGCATCATACAACTTTTTTGGCAGGGTATTCACGCATCCCGAACGGTAAATTGCATCATTCACAAAAAATTTGAAAAGAGCACGCAAAGTAAAAGCAACTTACTTGTCCTGCTGTAAAACGTCGCGGCGTCGATCTTTATTTTTTATTTACCAACTCATTTCGCTGTAGCTGCAATAGTTAGCGCCACACATCTGACAGGGTTGTTCGAATGTCAGCGGTGCGGAAATCAAATGGAGATATGCGCCTTGTGGACGAAAATATGAGCGCCGATAGATGTGGACACGCTGTCTGAAGTGGATCTATACACAGCGGAGTATACTTCTTTAACATTGTAACAAATCAGCCTCTTCTTTCGTTCACAGGCGCTACGGATGTTACCGCGAACTATATACGGTGACTACCAGGTTCTACCTGTAAATATTTGCTTTATTCGTAAGCTTGTAATTGTTCTTTCGGCATGAACAGATTGGTAATTACTATGCCAGTGACTGCCAACGGGCCCACTCAACATGTCCGCATACGCGGCGCCATTGGTGGCAAATGAAACGTCGTTTCGATGACGCTTATTTCCCCTAGACTTCTTGTCGCACAAGCATGCAGCAGCCAACGCTTGCAGAACACACGATTGCTGCTCAGTTTGACGTCACCACCTGGATAGTACCTGGCTACACCTGATGCTTGCATTTCATATCTAATGCGGGATGGCTTGTGGTGATTGCCGACGGTGCTTTCGCAACACATTACGCTCTCGTGAACTATTTGTTTACACTAGGTAGACATGACACTGATTTCGATGATTTCCGAGCTCGACGGTTCACTTCGACGTGCGCACCGGTCTGTCAGACTCTTGCAAACTCCCTCAGACCCACGCTTCCGACAAAATTGGCTAGCAGGCAGCCGCACGATATATCTTCGGATGAGTGGTTGCTCTCTGTTTGAGCTTAACGCTCTTTGTATTATTCTTGAAATTAAACAAAGGAGCTTTTGTCAGTAATGGACATAGCCAGAGGCACAGCTGCAGCTGAGACAAGCGAGGAAGAAATGAACAAAACTACAAGCCATAGGACATAAGGTTGACGATGGGAACCTGCACCTAGCTATGAAAGTATGATTCGCAATAATAGAATTTGGTGTAAGGTGAAACAGAGTTACTGTGAATTTGTGGCAAACCATAGCCTGCGAGCTCTTCTGCGACTCGTTTGGCGACGATGAAAGCCCACTTCGTACGAGGCAAGTACGAAGAAGCTTGGTAAGCACTTATAACCAAAACAAAAAACAAAAATTATTAGGGGCAATCGATTGCAATAATGAGGAAAAAATGCACGAGAATTCTTTTTGTCGCCAGTCTATTCCTATTTTGATTCTATGCGTAATGTGGCATCGTGCCAACTTTGTCATCTCTGGTCGATAACTCCGGCTATGGTAGTTACACAAAACGTTTCACGTTGACAGATCCCGGCGAATCCTGACAAAACTACCGGCGTAGTGGTGCAGAGGTTAACCGATGCGCCATTGGTCCGGCGGATGGCTGTTACTAATGCAGCCACTGGTGGGGCTTCTGAGACGCAAGCTGCTCTCCCCGAGCAACGCGGAGCAGAAATAGCTACCTGCAAAGCTCACTTTCGCACAGAGCGCTCTTTGTGGCGCTGCATATTTTTCACGTAGGCTTGCTGTTGTTTGAGTCTTCTTCTCATTCAGTGTCATTTGTCCTGAGTCATTCCTAGTCCGGTGTTTGTCTCCTAGCCACTACAAGTAGAGAGAGGTACGGTTGGCAGGTAGAGGCTTCGAAGTTCACACAAACGCCGACACGACGCCAGAAGCTGAAACTTTTCTCCGTCATTGCCGTCCTGATGTTCCCACATTTAAATTAAAGGGATGCATCCCCTTCAGTCATGTTGTCACCATATTGGAACGTAGCTTGTTAGGCATCTGTTTTCATTACGTCTGCGACGTAAAGTGCCGCGGGTGGCTGGAGCCAATGACTGAAACCCCTTACATATACCACGTAGAAAAGTCTTAAGACAGACATGCGAAGTGATACTGGGAGCCATTTTGAGGATGGGTGCTTCCCTATTGTACCGAGACTCTCGTATGACCTTTACTTCAAGACTTTATGTAGCACGTACGAAAGAAAAGTATGGTTTGGTTTGGTTTATTGGGGTTTAACGTCCCAAATCAACTCAGGCTATGAGGGACGCCGTAGTGAAGGGCTCCGGAAATTTCGACCAACTAGGGTTTTTTAACGCGCACTGACATCGCATGTTAAATCACGTTGTCGACACATAAGGGCCGGATTGACTTCGCATATATCTATGTTTATCCTCAGGAAATCCTCAGCCCTCTATCTACCGTATCTTTTATGAGGTTTTATGAGGGATGTTTGCCACGAGCCTTCACAAAAACTGAAACTTTGTAAGCTTTTCAACCACTATCAAATTGTTCGTGATTGGATCAGTCAAACAAAGGTTCAGAATATTGCCAACTAATAGAAAATGTGTCATCAAGTCACATAATAACAGGTAAAGAAATCAGTAGACGTATCTAACAAGAAGTTCTTAATAAATACTTCAATTCACTCAATAAAAGTGCCGCGCACAGTAATAAATGGTTCTGGAACGTACGCACAACGCGTTCCCGGACCCAATCTGGTAAACCATTTCTGCACAAACTTCTTGGCTCCTCAAAACTCGGGGAGTGGCATAGGTCGTATTCATCGCCGTGCTCCAAACATATCTCATAATTGCTGTGTGTATAATAATAAAACAAAAAACTCCAGGCAAATGTGCATGTGATATAAGAATATTTTTAAAAAACACCGAGGACACTTACGCTCCCCTTTTAGGGTATGACACGACAACATCATTACAGGGTGAATACCTATATCTGCAGATTTGGTCATTCTCTACATTCAGAGCTCCCTGGGAAGCCTAATGCGACTCATGCGCAGTGATGCAATGGTCGAGCGATGCGCCACTGCCCTTCGACGGCAAGTGCTGCTACTGGAGGGGCTTGTGAGACCCAGGTTGCTCTTCCCGAGCAAACTCTCGCGGCCGATCATTCATTTAACTAGAGAGGAGACTAGTCGGTGGCACTTCTGGTAGAGGTTGGTGAATGGTGTTTGGTCCACTCTTGGGCTGGAGGCTTCATCACATATCAGGAGGCTTCGTCAGCTTCATCAGCCATCATATTTCCGGAGGGGAGGCGGGGAGTGTACTGTAGCAGAGGTTTCGCAATTGAACGAAATATTGAACCCCCCCCCCCCCCCTACAAGTGGAGAGGTTACGGGTGAACGGGGAACGGGTGTCAGGTGGAAGAGGGAGAGAGAGAGAATAATCAGTGGTTTGTGGATTGGGTCCTCAGTCCAGGGATCCAGTAGACTCAGCTGGTGCTTTGGAGATGGGGACTAGAGTCTCCGGGTCTTCCAGGGTGCCGGCGGCCAGCGTCACCTCCCGCTGCTTCTGCGCCGCGCTGGGTGCCTTTAAGTGGTTGAGTATAGCTGTGCATGTCCAAGTGAGGTGCCTAAATGTAGGAATACTACCACACCGGTGGCATGTATCTGTGTATAATATTGGGAGAACGCGGTGTATGCGATGGATATTGGTAAACTGAGCATTTGGTTGCGTTTAGTTTTTCCGCCGGGAAAAATGCTTATGTGACAGAGGGTAAAGGCGAGAGTCTATATGAGTGTTGTAAGAAGGGCTGAGATAGGCTAGAGGTTACAATCAGTGTGCCTTGCTGGGTAGATAATTGCGAGCTGGGCCATCGGCACTAATATGTCTTCAGGACCTGCATGTCCAGAGCCTTCCGCGGTAGATGTCCACTCGTATAGGCTGTAGAGGCGGCTTGGGAACCTGTAAAATTGTGGGAGCTGTGCTGTTAAGAACTCCTCCTAAACCCCACCTGCCACGGTTGGCTGATGGAGGCTTCACGCAGGCGCCGACGCCGCTGGACATTGGTCAACTTCATAGCCCTCCTACTGCTATTGCATTAAAACACAACGGAATATTCCCTGATTATCTGTGCCACAGCAGTGTGCTTTCCGGTCACTTCAAATATTTCTTCAGACCTCACACAAGAGGCAGGGATTTAAAAACAACAAGGTATAATCCGTTAGCAGCTAACCAAAATTATTCCTTAACGTTTGAGCGCGGAATGTCACTGTCCTTGGACACTAAAAGCTTTCACATTTGTGATATTGGAAAAGTGTAACTTACCTTAAAGTCTCTGATTACTCACATCGCATTAAACGCATGCAATTAGCCGAGCATTCCGGAACTACCCTGCGTCAGCATATGGGTTTTAGTGTCCGAAGGCTGCCGATCGCGCTCCTCGGCATTTATCGTTCTATGAAAAGACTAGAGTAATTGTTCTAAATTCAAAGAATAAAATAAACTTCCAGCCACAACAATCTATAGCATCAGCGCCTGCTCGTATTACATTATGCATATAATTTCAATTACAGCCAATCTGAAAGAGACAGCAGAGAGCTCTAATGGTGGTCTGTCGAAGAAACCTTTGTAAAAAGAGAAGCCGAACCGCCGATTTGAAACGGCGACGCTTCTTGCTTTCTGGCCTCACGACGCAGAGATGCGAATAAGCCCCTAGTGTTTTAGTAGGGACATGTGGAGGCACTGTCTGGCGAGCAATGTAATGTGAACTTCAAAGATGTCCCGCACCCAGACTGTATGAAAAGCAGAGTTCTGTTGAGAAATAATGGGGCCTGAAAGAGATGCAGCCGTTCTGTCTGAGTAGACACAACGGCTTTAGATGTAGCGCTGTGTCTGTGTTCTTCCTTTCTGTAGGCCCGTGTTTTCACACTGTTTCGCTTCAGTGTCATGAGCCAACTAGCCCAACAATCGTACCTTCTGCGTAGTAAGCTGCCACATAAACTTCCGCTCTAGCAGCGTCGATGTTCTCGCTAGTGAGCCAGTTCAGTGCCTGCGCCTTTCAACTTCTCAATGCATCGACCAGTTTGGCCGATATACACAGCCCCACATGACACGGGAATCATGTACACCACGTTCCTTTTGCATGTGACATAGAGGTTTTCGTGCCTGATTGCACATTTTTTACGCGCACCAGCGTTTTGCTTTGAGGCCTTCTGTTCTACCGCACGACAAATCCTGCTCAGCTTATTTGGTGCTGAAAATACAACATCGACACCGTAACGAGCAGCAACCTTTTTTAGTCCATGAGCAGTGCGATGAATATACTGTAGAACGGCCAATTTCTTTCGCTGCCTGTCCTTAGCTTGACCGATGGGGCTTTTTATGTGAATGGCCATCTTTTCGCACTACCGGGAGATCACATGTTGAGGGTAGCCAGCGGACATAAGGCTTGAAATCTGCGCATCCAGGCTGTCTTTCATTTTATGATGGCAGGCCTTGAACAGAGCCGCTCTAATGGTGGACTGAGCAATCTCATTTTTTACCAGTTTTGAGTGGCCCGAGCTAAAGTACAGCAGGGATTTAGCGTATCTTGGGTTGTACTTCCAGCACACATGGTCTTCCTTAAAGTGGAGGCGCAGGTCTAAAAACTGTAGCACACCATCCTCAGGAACCTCAAAGGTAAAATTGAGCCCGAATGACCTTTCCTTGAAAATCTTTAGGATCTCCACAAGCAGGCGGTTGAACGCATTTTTACGTCCTCTTTACGTCCGTAAAGAGGACGTAATCATCAACGTACCTAAACACCTTTAACGACATTCCACTGATGTCTGGTTCGATAGCTTGATCGATCCTGTACAAAAAGATGCCGCTTAGAACAGAGGCCACACACGAGCCGATGCACACTCCAGACTTTTGTCGAAGCGCGCAAAAGGAACGTGGTGTACATGATTCCCGTCTCATGTGCGGCTGTGTGTATCGGCCAAACTGGTCGATGCATTAACACGCGCCTTGCATAACATCGCCGGGCTCTAGGAAGTGGCACAGTTACGCACCCGGAATGTTATGTGCGTAAGCAAGGGGAACAAGATAAGTCTTGCCAAGCCCAATTGGATCCAACGACAGTTATCTTTTTGCATCACGGCCAGAAGACTGGGGAAATCATCGAAGCCTATCATATTGCTAAGACTAAGGTCTGTGTCAGTGAGCCTTCAATTTCGCTGTCGGAGAAGGAACGTGAGTTTTTAGATAGTAACGGCTAATCTCTTTTTCTGTCTTGTTATTTTATGATTCTTTGTGTTTTCTGCGACCCCTATTTATTCCCAGCGTTGCAATAAAAACGTTTTTTGTTGCTGGTAAGCGCTTGTCGTGTGTGTTCTTTTCCTTTCGTGTTCGTCTTGTCGCGCTTTGGAACCCATCATGAATGTTTGCCAACTTGCAGAACTTTTTGCCCTCCTTCATTGTAACTGTTTCCCAGTTTGAAATGCTCCTTGGGCCGTCTTGATTGATGGCGCTCGTGGCTCCAGGCGTTCAGCTTCACAATGATCAAAAAGTATGAACACACGTTCTGCTGTGCACGACAGGGTGAAAAGTCATGGCGGTGACGAAGCGTTTCTGCAAAAATCTCTACCAGCACTTCGAGCAACAATGGTCGAACACTACCTATAATCCTTCACTGAGTACCATTTCACCAGTAATTCCATGCCCTCTCCACCTTTGAAGAGTGGAACATCCTGATTAATAAATAATAGGCTACTAGAGAACACAAGAACGCTTGCCTTATTGTCGTTCCAACAATCCTTCGGGAGGAAATTCAAAAGGTGTTGTGTCCCCTTATTGCTTTTGTGTGTGCGCGCCCCCGCATCCTCCTCCTAACGACCACTCGCATCCTCCTCCTAACGACCACTCGCATCCTCCTCCTAACGACCACTCGCATCCTCCTCCTAACGACCACTTGCCCCTCGTCGCACGCTGTCGCCAGATGCCCCCCCATGGTGCGCCCCCGCGTCCTCCTCCTGTTTTGGGAAGCCACTCCCTCCCGTGGACGCTTCTCCGCTCCCTCCTTTCTTCGGGCGGCCAGTTCGGCTCCTGCCTCGGTCGACGCTGGTCGCACCCTCATCGGCTTTAAATAAACGAAGTCTTAAAGTACCGTGTGCGTCTTTCGCTGCATTCAACACAGCGACCGGACACGACAGTGGCGACGAGAAAGTGGATTCGATCCACGCTACGCAACGCTATTGACAAGCCATGGCTACGCGAGGGTTTCCCAATCAGATACCAGAGTTCAACGGCTCATCGTGGTCATCGTGGGTTGGACGCCTTCAGTTCTACTTTGAAGCTAACAACATCACAGACCCAGCCTTGAAGAGGGCCAACCTGCTGACGCTGTGCGGGGAGCAGACCTACGATACTGTCTGCGCCCTTATTCAGCCAAGCACACCAGCGGCAGTGTCTTACGACGACATCGTAAAAGCGCTGCAAAAGCACTACGACCCAAGGCCATCCGAGGTCTACAGCCGGGCTCGCTTCCAACGACGAGATCAACTGGGAGGAGAAACTGTGAGCGCCTACGTAGCCGCGCTCAAGAAGCTCGCTGCCGACTGCAATTTTGGAACGCTGTCGACAACAGCTACCGGGCAGGAGGGAGACGCAGCTTCTTCTGCTAACACCACCATGCTTCCCTTGGACGTGATGTTACGCGACAGATTTGTGTGCGGACTGAGTGACGAGTCACTGCAGCAGCGCCTGTTCGCTGAGAAGGACCTCACATTCAGCAAAGCTTACGACATCGCCGTTCGAGCGGAGAGCGCCGGTCACCAGCAGAGAGGGATTCGCCGGAACACCGAGCCGGTACACCAGACAAGCAACCAGGTGCGCAAGCCTTCTGTTGTTGTAAAATCGGTCAAAAAGGCACAACGCTGCTGGCGGTGTGACGACCAACACAACCCCCAGGGATGTCGATTCCAGTCAGCCACGTGTAATTTTTGCCACAAGCGAGGGCATATCGAAAGAGCATGCATTACGAAACGGAGACTTGCCAAGATAAAGTCACCTTCCCAGCCTAAACACAGCGTCAACGCCTCAGAGAATACGCCGCTATCTGATCTCCATGGAACAACATCAGCAACACCATCTGTGTTGTACGACCTGAACACCATGAATCTCGGCACGCGACCGAAGATTTTTACAGAAGTAAGCGTACATCACCAGCTGATTAAGTTCGAGGTGGACTCCGGCGCAGCCTGTACTCTGATCAGTGAGGACACGTTCCGAACTTCATGGCCATCTGACGCACCAGCCCTGCAACAAGACGACACGCACCTGCGAACGTGGTCAGGACAGAATCTGCCACTATTGGGCTCTGCCAACGTGCAGGTTAACTACAACGGCCAGACCCATACGCTACCTCTGCTTGTTGTGAAGGGCACAGGATCAAGCCTTCTAGGGAGAAACTGGTTTTCTCCACTAGGCGTGATGATATGCGGCATACACCAGACGCCGAGCCAGAACATGGTTGAGCAACTGCAAGAGAAATACGAAAGAGTATTCTCTGAAGAGATTCCAGGAAACGAAGGGCCCCCGGTCACACTGGAGTTGTTGGACAACGCGCAACCCAAATTTCTGAAGGCCAGGCCGGTGCCGTTTGCTCTCCGAGATTCAGTTGAAAAAGAGTTGGACAAACTGGAGCAGCAAGGTGTCATCGAGCCGACGCAGCATTCAGAATGGGCCACACCACTTGTCGTAGTTCGCAAGAAGAACGGAACCATACGCCTCTGCGGAGACTACCGGAGCACCGTCAATCTTGCGACTAAAGCGTCCTCTTACCCGCTACCGACACCTGAAGAAGTATTCAGTGTACTACGTGGCGCAAGAGTCTTCAGCACATTGGACCTCACCCAGGCGTATCAGCAGCTGAAGGTGAGCGAGTCAACTGCTGAATTATTGGCAATTAACACACTGAAAGGCTTGTACAAAGTCAAGCGACTGCCTTTTGGCGTAGCTGCAGCCCCGGCCATATTTCAAAAATTCATGGAGACAGTGCTTCAGGGCATCCCAGGAGTTTGTGTCTACCTTGACGATGTCATCATCAGTGGCACTTCCACTGAAGAGCATGCAGTGCGCCTAGAGCTCGTTCTCGAAAGGCTAGCAAACGCTAATTTGTGCATAAGCAAATCGAAGTGCTGTTTTGCGGTGCCAGAGGTGCAATTTCTGGGACACCGAATTGATGCGGAAGGCATTCACCCTACCGAGGACAAAGTGCGAGCGATCACAGAAGCACGAGCTCCAACAAACAAGCAGGAGCTACAGGCTTTTCTCGGACTCTTGACGTTCTACGACCGGTTCTTGGAACAAAGATCTACCGTGGCCAACGACTTATACCAACTCCTTCGGAAAGATGTGACATGGACATGGTCGCCACGCCATCAGCAGTCATTCGATGCCCTGAAAGACCTGATTCGAAGATGTACAGTCCTCCGCCACTACGACGAAAGGAAGCCTCTGCTTTTGGCTTGCGACGCATCACCGTACGGAGTCGGCGCGGTTCTATCGCAAACTGACGAGCAAGGAAGGGAAGCTCCCATCGCCTTCGCCTCACGTACGTTGTCGCAAGCAGAACGCAACTACGCGCAACTTGACAAAGAAGGGCTAGCCATCGTCTACGCGGCGACACATTTTCACCAGTACATTGCCGGCCGGAAGGTGACCTTTATAACCGATCACCGACCGCTATTGGGCATTCTGGGACCACAAAGGCCTATGCCACCAACTTTGTCTCCGCGAATGACACGTTGGTGCATCAAACTCGCAGCGTACGACTACGCTCTGGTCTACCGCAATGGGAGTAAACATCAAAACGCCGATGCGCTAAGCCGTCTGCCACTAGACGCAACTGTTGACGAACCATTTCCACCAGGAGACGTTCTGATGTTCGAAGCACTGCCAGAACCTCCGCTTACAGCAGGCACAGTTGCAGCATCCACGCAGAAGTGCGCAGCTCTCCGGCTAGTTTACACAGCTGTTCAACAAGGCAACGTGCATAAACTCAAAGGGGACAACTTCGACGCTTACCGCAGGCGAGCTACAGAGTTGAGCACCCATCGCGGCTGCATCATATTTGGGTCCCGAGTTGTGATGCCGAGAGAACTACGCGCACAAGCTATGTCTCTCATCCACGCCGGACATCGGGGCATCGTTGCAATGAAAAAGTGTGCCAGAAGCTACATGTGGTGGCCTGGCATTGACAACGACATCGAAACAGTGGTGCGAGAATGCAAGCCTTGCCAGAGCAGCCGGAGCGCCCCGCCGAAAGCTCCTGTCCCAGAATGGGAAAAGCCAGACACACCATGGCACACACTGCACATTGATTTTGCAGGACCAATTGAGGGCTGCACTTTCCTTGTGGTCGTAGATGCCTACACAAAGTGGCTTGAGATAAGGCAAATGGGACAGACGACTTCGGCAGCAGTCATTGACAACCTCCGATCACTATTTGCAACGTTCGGCCTGCCGCGCAAGGTAGTGTCGGACAACGGAACACCGTTTGTGTCTGCGGAGATCCTCAAGTTTTATCGCGACAACGGGATCTCATCAGTTACATCGGCCCCCTACCACCCAGCGACAAACGGACAAGCCGAGCGCTACGTAGCCGAGCTAAAACGCGCCCTTGAAAGAGATCAGACAGGCTCGCTGCAGCGCCGCCTTGCGCGCTTTCTCTTCAAGCAGCACACGACGGTTCAGAGCACAACAGGCGAGACCCCCTCGAAAATGATGTTCGAGCGTGAAATGCGAACCCAGCTCACAGCCATCCTCCCCGAGCCAAAGACAGAGACGTTCCGGGAAGAAAAAGCAATTCCGCGCTGCGGCACGCTTAATGAGGGGCAGCGCGTCCTCGCCCGACAGTTTCTGAAAAAGCCACGCTGGGAGGAAGCTACAATTGTCAGACGCATAGGCCTGCGCTCTTGGCTCGTCAACATACATGGCACAGTAGCACGCCGACATCTCAACCAGCTGCGTAGATTTACGACGCCGTCTGAGAGCTGTCCGCCAGCGGAGAGAACACGTGCACCATCTTCCCACATAGCCTGGCACCTCTTCCCGGAAGAAGAGACTTCGCCCAGGACAGACCTAGGAGACACAGCGAACAACAGCCAGCCTACAAGTGTTTCTCCCCCGAGCGCACAAAGCCAGCGCGCCTCCACGCGTGAGCGCCGACCCCCTGCACGATACCAGGCAACTTTCTAAGGGGGAAGGAAGTGTTGTGTCCCCTTATTGCTTTTGTGTGTGTGCGCCCCCGCATCCTCCTCCTAACGACCACTCGCATCCTCCTCCTAACGACCACTCGCATCCTCCTCCTAACGACCACTTGCCCCTCGTCGCACGCTGTCGCCAGATGCCCCCCCCCATGGTGCGCCCCCGCGTCCTCCTCCTGTTTTGGGAAGCCACTCCCTCCCGTGGACGCTTCTCCGCTCCCTCCTTTCTTCGGGCGGCCAGTTCGGCTCCTGCCTCGGTCGACGCTGGTCGCACCCTCATCGGCTTTAAATAAACGAAGTCTTAAAGTACCGTGTGCGTCTTTCGCTGCATTCAACACAGCGACCGGACACGACAAAAGGCTTTGCAAGGCGAAACTGGGCTGGCCACCTGGCGTCTACTCGCACTTTTCTATGAATTCAGGACAGTTATTAGTGGTCGCACCTATCCTCCCCGAAGTCTCACACTGCGTCACGACTTCCAGCTGTCAACACTGCAAAACGCCACCAACGCAACCAGTTGAATTTACGTCAAAAGCATTTGTTGGGCGAGTTGGTGTTTTTGATGATCCATAACTACAGCGCAAACGACAGGACAGAGATGAAGAAGGGACACCACACAGCGCTGACTCACAACTAAAGTTTATTGGATGCCAGAAGGTATAAATACCTCCCTGGCGGCCAGAAAGAATGCAGTCGACACTTACATGCGTGACTGACATAATAGTGTACCAGTCATATGCCGCCAAGCAAATCACATGCGCGAGAATACAATATAAGCAGTGACAGAATACAATATAATCAGTGAGCAAGCACTTGTCAATATTCGCAATCAAGGTATCTTCTTTCTTTTTCTGACAACGCGACAGATGAAGCACTGATGCATTCTTCCGAGAGCCTACCTATTAAGTGAGCTTCAATGATCTCCCTTGCTAACGAGTCACGGTTCTTTTCTAACACTGCACTTTCCTGATAGTTTGGCGCACAGACGTAGGTGTCATCGTCATCTTCATTGCCTTTGCAGTGCCTGCAATGTTTCGCCACGTGGCCAGAGATAGCGACACGGGAGACATTGTACTCATGCTCTCTGAGTCTTTCGTTTAAACATCGGCCGGTTTGGCCGATGTATCGCTTACCACAGCGCTGTGTGGTGTCCCTTCTTCATCTCTGTCCTGTCGTTTGCGCTGCAGTTATGGATGAATTTACGTAAACATTTCGGCCATCAACAAGACCTCTCCTGCAAATCGGTATGAACCTACTCGGCGTTATATTAATGTCCATATGCTGTAACATGTAGATAATACTGGCACTCAACTGAATGGCCAGTTACGCTGAACAAAACCGTTCCCGGTGGCAACGCAGAAGAAGCTGCTAAGTTCTCTGTCGAGAACATCCTGCTTTGGCACGGTTGCTCCGAAGCTCGCGTCATGAACAACGGAACTGCTTTTACCGCCTACCTTGACGTAATTCTGCACTCGACAGGTGGTGCTAAAAACGTTTATTTCCTCTGAAACGAGGGAGTTACATAGAGGTTGCTCTGGGGTCAGGCTTAGTGCCCTTCCCTTCACAAAAACTAGGTGGAGTCCCTAGTACGGGACCCCAGTGGCTTCCGCTGCCGCCATTGCTCGTTCGACCATCGCCTTTTGGCCTTTCAGGTCGGAACAGGCGAGTAGGGTCGCCTGCAAGTCTTCCCGGGTGGGGTTTGAGTTGGGAATAAAGGCTGGGTTGGAAGGGCACACCCGTACCAAGTCGTAGAGGTCCGGGACCTCTCCCCACAGTACGGGCATTCCCTGGAGAAGGCAGGGTCAAAGTGCTTTAGCGATGCCGGGCTCGTCATAGTGTTCGTTACGAGCCGGAGGAACAGTCGTTCTTCCGCTCTCGTTATTCCTTTACATGGGGGGGGGGGGTACAGTTTATGTCTATTTTGATACAGTTGAGTTATTGCCCTGAAAGTGTAGGAAGAGTGGCTTCCTTTACTTCTTCAGAGGAGCCGAGAGATGAGGTTGCCCGGTTAGAGAGCGTGCGGGCGGCTGCGTCTGCTGCCTCGTTTCCTCCTAGCCCCGAGTGGGCCGGAGCCCAGACTATGAAGCGATAGGGTGGACCTCCTGCGTACGAGCCGTTTTGCAGTAGCCGGTAGGCCAGGCACGGCACCCAGCCCTGTTGGACGCTCCGACACACCCCTCGCGAGTCGGTTATGATTGTCTTGGAATTGGAGTGTGTTGCCGCTAACGCGATGGCGACTTCCTCTGCTTGGGTTACGTTTCGGCCTTTCAAGGTGAGTCCAACCACCATTTTGGACTCGTGGATCACCGCCGCCGTGTATCACCCGCCTTGGGGCGGGCCGGACGCGTCCACGTAGTATACCCCAACAGAAAGCGCTCGCAGCCAGGCGACTGCTTCCAACCGCAAACACAGGCTAACGGAGCGCTTAAAATAATTATCGCGGACATCTTCGCAATGTACATTGACCGCGAACACAAGACCTGGGGAGCAGTCTTACCCTGCGTAGTGTATGCGTTCTACTGGGAACAACGCAATCGGTGCTTTTCGAGCTCGTACACGGCAGGGAGACCAGAACCACGATGGACACATGCTCGTCAACGCCACCTAAGGTTACAACAGCGCCGTCGCCACATAGCTGCAGAGCGCATAATATGGCATAAGATCACCAGGTTATACATTATGCCCCGCAAAAGACCAACCCGGGACAATCCGACCCTACCATCCCCGGCAGCGAGACAAGCAGTACCAGCCCCTGAGCATCGTGTGTGGGCATGGACGCCCATTCATAGCGGCGCATTGAGTCAAAACCTTGTGCGCGACTACATTGTTCTGTACACGATCTTACGTCCACTTTGAGAACCTTACTACGAATTTATTTCCGTACAGAGCAACAGCAACCCAACGAAGTCGCGCATGCCCTGAAATACTGCGTATTGCTCATTCAGCTCTAGCACGGGCGTAAATGGATGCAAATGCTTCAGTTAGCTATGCATTCTTGCCTGCCTTTCTTTTCGTATTGAGGATTCCGCCAATGCCCATTCGACAGTAGAGGAAATGGCGTGAAGTGTTGTTCGCTTCTCTGTTCTTTGCTGATCTCACATATCGGCGGTGGCACGCTGCCTTAGAGCGCTCTAGAAAAATCATAATTACGCGCGGCTGTTTACACGTTCGCGATGGTTGCTGCTGTTTCATGCGTCTTTAAGTTCTTTACAAATCTTTAAACATCCACCCCTATACAGACCATATGTTTGTTCTGGTATTTTAGGGGACGACAATGCCTGAGAAAAACCAGCTACAACTAGCTGAGACATGCAATACTAACAAAAATTTTGCACATTTTTAACTGAGGTTGGTCGCCAAGATGAATATCTAGTCATGCCAAATAAATACATTACGTATTACACAAGCATGGCAACCGCATGTTTGAGTGAGAGAATTTCATACAGAAGGGCGGTTCTCATTATACTGTAGCACGTATTTCGAGGCATATGCGGGCGGATAATGGCCTCAACTTGTCCTCTGATTAAGATGTCTGCAGACTAGTGAAAAAAACGTGATGCGTGCGCTGAACGGAATATAACAGTAAGAGTACTATGGCGGTGTCTTATTGCATTTTGTTTGTATTATGAAGTCTCTAATTGTGAAGCCCTGTATATACAGAGTGGCACAGTAGCTTTCCGAACGGTAGGAAAACGTCAAGGCAACGCTGTTGTAGTTTGTTACCGTCAGCACTACACGCCGTTCTTGGCGACCACGTTCACTTCCCTTCAGCTAGCTGTGGCTGCTGTTGATCACTTACGCACTTCACGGAGTTCTTTTACAGCCTTCTTCCTTCATCTACCACTGCACAATTTCATATTGCTAGCAAAGATGCCTTGTGTCCGGTTTCTTTTTTTTTTAATTTGGAGTAAACCCATTCCGGCAAGAAACTGCTAGGTTGACGCTTCATCATCATGATCATCACCCTGACTACACCCACTGCAGGGCAAAGGCCTCTCCCATGTCTCTCCAATTAACCCTGTCCTTTGTCAGTTGCCGCCACTGTATCCCCGCAAACTTCTTAATCTCATCCGCCCACCTAACTATCTGCCGTCCCCTGCTACGTTTGCTTTCTCTTGGAATCCACTCCGTTACCCTTAAGGACCAGCGGTTATCTTGCCTTCGCATTACATGCCCTGCCCAAGCCCATTTCTTCCTCTTGATTTCAACTAAGATGTCATTAACCCGCGTTTGTTCCCTCACCCACTCCGCCCTCTTCCGATCTCTTGACGTTACACCTATCATTTTCCTTTCCATAGCTAGCTGCGTTGTTCTTAACTTAAGCTGAACCCTCTATGTTAGCCTCCACGTTTCTGCCCCATAGCTGAGTACCGGTAGGATACAGCTGTTGTATACTTTTCTCTTCAGCGATATTGGTAAGCTACCATTCATGATCGGAGAGAACCTGCCATATGCGCTCCATCCCATTCTTATTCTTCTAGTTATTTCCCTCTCATGATCAGGATCTGCGGTCACTACCTGCCTTAAGTAGACATATTCTCTTACTACTTCCAGCACCTCGCTACCAGTTGCGAACTGCTGTTCCCTTGCTAGGCTGTTGAACATTACTTTGCTTTTCTGCATGTTAATTCTTAGCCCCACCGTTTTGCTCTGCCTGTCTAACTGATTGATCATGCTTTGCAGTTCTTGCCCTGAGTGGCTTAGCAAGGCAATGTCATCAGCGAATCGCAAATTAGGTCAGGTATTCTCCATTAACTCTTATCCCCAACTGTTCCCATTCCAGTCCCCAGAATACCTCCTGTACGCAGGCAGTGAAGAGCATTGGCGAAATCGTGTCTCCCTGCCTGACACCTTTCCGTATTGGAATTTTATTGCTGACTTTATGGAGAACTATAGTAGCTGTTCAATCGTTATAGATATCTTCCAATATTTTCACATAACACTCTTCTACACCCTGATTCCGCAATGCCTGCATCACAGCTGAGGTTTCCACTGAGTCAAATGCTTTCTCGTAATCAATGAAGGCTATATATAAGGGTTGGTTATATTCTGCGCATTTCTCTATCACCTGATGGATAGTGTGAATGTGATCTATTGTCGAGTATCATTTACGAAAGCCTGCCTGATCATTTGGTTGACTAAAGTCCAAGGTTGTCCTGACTCTATTAGCGATTACCTTAGTAAATACCTTGTAGGAAGCGAACAATAAGTTGATTGGTCTGTAATTCTTCAAGTCCTTGACGTCTCCTTTCTTATGAATTAAGATAATGTTAGCGTTCTTCCACGCTTCTGGTACTCTCGAGGTCACAAGGCATTGCTTATACAGGGAGGCTAGTTTTTGTAGCACAATCTCTCCTCCGTCCTTCAACAAATCTGCTGTTACCTCATCATCACCAGCTGCTTTCCCTCTTTGCATTGCTCCTAAGGCTTTATTTACTTCCCCCTTCGTTACTGGCAGGATGTCCCATTGCTGTGCTCGACTGCCTCCCTCCGTAACTTGATGCTTACATTCGCTACTGTATAGATTTGTGTAGAACTCTTCGGCTAATTCAACTATCTTATCCATATTGCTTACGACATTGCCTGTTTGTCTTTTAGCGCATACATCTAGTTTTACCTATGCCAAGCTTTCTCCTCGCTGATTTTAGGCTACCTCCGTTCCTTAGAGCATGCTCGATTTTCTCCATGTTAAACTTTCTTATGCTCAATAAATTGAGAGCCCCTCTGTATTTGCTTCAGCGCTTGTGCACTGAGTGATATCCGGGACACTTTTCAAACGCACCGAGTGGATAATTTGCTCCCTAAATAGAATTGGTACCTTAGCAGTATGCACCCTTGTGTCCGACTATATTGACCTCTGCACTGCAGATCACAAGTCCACTGCGACACGGGCCGCCGCTGCGGCACAGGCCGACGAAGCGCCCAAAGACGAGGGAAGCGGCAGCACTGCAGACAGAGGCTCTGGTCACTGAGCGGGCAGCGGCAGAGGAAAGGGCGCACGTCGCTGCTCAAGAGGCGGCTTTGGCGCTGGCTCGGGCAGCAATGCAGGTACTGGCCACAGTTCCGAACCAGGAAGCAGCAGCCCAGGCACTGGCTAGGGCCTCTATCCAGGAAGGAGTGGCCCAGGAACTGGTTAAAACCATCTACGCGTGAAGCAGCCGTTCAGGCGCTGCCAGCAGCATATGCCCAGGAACCAGTGGCTTCACAAGTGGCTGTCCCAGCGCCATATTCAGGACCTTCGCCTGCGGCGTTCATGTGGTCGACAGTGCCACCTGAGGCGGCAGCTGCCCCGGGAGACGCCATGTCTGCTGAGCAGCACCGGTCGCAGCATGACCAGGCCTGGCGGCGAGCTTCCGAGATCGACATCGGACCTGAGAGCCAGAGCACTCTGGTGTGTATGCCGCTATAGTCAAAGAGTAGGGACTTCAACCCAGAGGGTGGCGAGGGCGGTGACTGTGGGATTTCGCTGAAGAGCGAAATGTTTTTTTTTTTCTTGAGATACGTTCGAAAAGCGGACAGTTACGCAGATACGAAGCATGATTCGTAAAAGCAACCCTCTGGTGTGTAGATTGCGGCCGTACTAGACGAGCCCAGATACACTCTTGGCGTGTTTCCAATTAAGCAACGCGCGGGAATTGTGACGAAAGAGCACGAACAAAGAAAGATAGGAGGATTGTTCATGGTATGTAGTTTATGGGGCTTTAACGTCCCAAAGCTACTCAGGCTATGACGGACGCCGTAGTGAATGGCTCCGGAAATTTCGACCACCTGGGGTTCCTTAACGTGCGCTGACATCGCACAGTACACGGGTCTCTAGAATTTCGCTTCCATCAAATTTCGACGGAGGCAAAATTCTACTGGTCTCTGTAGGGTGCATGTCAGTGCACGTTAAAAGGAGGCACACAGAAACGGTGCTCTCACAAGATCAAATCAAATGAAATCAAATTTATTTTCCTTCGTACAGAGTACAAGGATGGAGCAGCCATAAAAAGCTGCTGCTGCACAGCAGCTTGACGAGGCGACTGCCCCACTCACAACAGCAGCATTGGCTCACTAGACAGCGTCATATTCAAAGAAGTAACATGAATGTCAAATGGTTATCTCAGAAGAGGAAAACAAAAGCGTCAATCGCTACATATGAGTAAACAGGAAACAAAATGACCAAAAGTTCACACAGGCCTCAAAGAACTGGCATCATGGAGGCACAGTCAGAGGCTTATAAAGTAAAATGCATCACAAAAACATTTGTTTCAACAATTTCCAGGGCAGTTTGGTGACATCAAGATATAAAAGTTGATTCAAATTCACTCCGAAATAAATCAGGAAAACGAACCAAACACCGCTGCAGCACGCCAATATATGCTAAATGTGAGTGCTGGTGCCATTTCTTTATTGCCTTACTCATCTATTTCTTTATCATTTTACCTGTTATTCCTCAAGTGCCCTTTGGGGCAGATTACACCAGGGGTGGCATGGCAAAAAATGGCATTATACATTATTTGCAATGATCGACAATGGTTTTCATCGATGAATGTCCTTCCTGGATGTCGGATATGAATAGTCGATGGTTGATGATTGCGGCCAGTTCAGTCTGTAAGTGATTCCAATCGCGGGCAGTCTTTAAGGAAAACCTTTTGCTGGAATGTTGTGGTATGGGCACGTTCGGGTGGTTATGGCGGAAAATGTGATGCGCGTAGGATGGTTTGATTGGCTGCTGGAATCCTGTGAAAGAATTTATGAAATAGACATAGACATGCTGCGTTACGACTGTTGAAAACTGCAATCGTGATTTCAGCCATTAGTAGCTCGTATGATAAGAGCAGTCACATGAGATAAACTTGGCGGCACGATTCTGCATTCAGTCAATGGTATTAATTATATTAGTCTGATGGGTATCCCAAATAGAGTTAGCATATTCGAGTTCTTGTGTGACGAACGTCCTGTAAGCCAGTGATCTGAGAGAGCTGGGTGCTAATGTAAGGTTACGCCGAAGGCACTCAAAGACGCTGTTTGCAGAGTTAGTTATGTGGGTGATATGGACAGTTATGGGGGTGATTTGTATGTAAGCGAGCAAAAGTTAAAGCGATGGTGAAAGGAAATCGGTGAGATACTGAAAAAGGAGACATCAGCCACTGGTCACACAAACGCTGCACTCGTAAAAGGCCAGTTTGGAGGGCGATGGTGTCCAATGGATTTGGTATAGGGCGGTTTATGACACAATGATTAACGAAGATTCGGATGTCAAAAGAAATTCAGTTGTAGATCCATTAAAGGGACACTGAGGAGAGCACTATTAATATTTTTTTTTATAGTAAAATCCGATAGTTCGGCATGTCATGGCTTTGTTGCCACTTGGCCGGCAGCGAAAGATGCATTTATTTCTAAGAAATTTGGATTCGAAGTTGAAAAAGTTTTTCCCGCCGCTCTGATTCAAACTTGGGATTCGTCTATGACGACACAGGACTAAGAGACGTGAAACATGACGTGCACATGACGTAACGCAGACTCCGTGATTTCTGGCTGCCAGCAGTGCGGCCTAGCAGCAGCCGAAAAGAAAGCTACCGCCGGCCGCACGTTGAAAGCATCTATCGGCTATTGCGGCCGTCGCTACAGTCGCTTCGATTACGTTTGCACTGGCGTTTTGCCAGCGTTACGATGGATCTCGTTCTCGAAGTCGTCAACGAAGTTCTCGCAAATAGACACCTTTAGCATACCGTGTACCTTGTTACCGCTAGCGGAATACCGGGAGCCCGCCTACCGCCGGAAAACAGGCGCTGATTTGTCCCGATGCTTCAGGAGCGCCCGTAGCAGACGGGCACGTGGCGCCATCTGGCGATGTCAAGGAGATTTGCGCATGCATTGGCTGCGCCTCAGTGATGCATGGTTTCTCGGTTCCTGGTGTTGCTAGAACCATTCGTTCTAGCAACACTGTTTTGTTCTATGATCTCATCACGCTTGTACTTGCGAGTTTGGCCTGTGGCGGCGATACCTGTATTTTGGTTCTTGCTCTTTTCTACGTTACAAGAGCTTTGTTGTCAGTATGAGTGGCGTTTTTGTAATCAGGAGCTGGTATTCTGTCGATACAAGCCAACTTCAATTTCTCCTCAGTGTCCCTTTAATATATATGGTAAAAAGAAGGCAGGGCCCTGGAGGAAGGGATGTTAGAAGGGATTATGAGCGACATTTAGCATGGACAAGCTGATGACGGCCAGTTAAAACGACACACATCCAGTGAACGATCTCGAGATGGATTCAGATTGGTTAGTTTGTGAATTACGTGGCCATGCGGAACTTTATAGAACTACGTTTTCGAAGTTTAGCAACAGAGCATCATATGGAACATAGTGGTCTGAGTACAAGTGCAAATCATGTAGAAGGAGGGCAAGCTGCGTTTCACATGAACGACCTTTGAGGAAAATATGCAGACTAAGAACGAAGAAATTTATGGAACTTATTAAGTTGCATCACGGGAGTATAAAGAATGATCCATGAGCTCGCAAAAAACACACCTGACTGAAATCTGGCAATAATTCTAGGGGGAATAACTTATTTTTTTAGATACTAGGATGACTTTACCAATCCGGAAATCACGTGGTAATGATTCTGTTGTAACAACTGCTGGAAAATGCCTTGCAGAATGAAGCTGCTGATATTTTAGTATTCTTGAGCACCTTTACACTATTGCCATCAATAACCGAGGACGAAGTATTGGTTATGAGTCAATAATTTTAGCAATGCGATGCGATTCGAAAGAAGTGCTTTCCATTATCAGATGATCAAAAATGGAGTGTCAGGAACGCTTTCGGCAGGTTCATTGATGAAGACAGAAGAAAAGGCAGAGTTAAGCATACAGGCAACATTTGATTCACTACCGAGATTTCAGGAACCGGCGAGAATTATCGCAAGTGAAACGCGATTTCAAATTTTTATTGTCTCCACCACTACTCTTGTGGTCAGCATGCATTGCTAGAACCACCGTCTTGGCGTGAAGTTTTTTTTTTTCAGATCAAATTTTATTCGTCTGTATGCGTACACACTCTTAATTTCTGATCTGCCTAAGCGCATTTTGCTTGTTGGCTGATCAGGTAGCAGGTGGAGAAATACCTCTATAGGCATACATTTCTTGTCTAAACAGTCATGCTAACATACAGAAAAAAAAATCAACACAAAATAGCACATACTAAAGAACTCAAGCTATACACAGGGCAATACATTTTCACACCAATTTCTTATGTCATTCATCATCCTACGTTTGTTACTTGCAATACATAGCTCATCGGGAATTCCATTAAATACAGCCGGTATATAATAACTGCGCATCTTTTTACCATAGTTTGTGTAAACCCGTGGCTTAAAGAAACGTTCCGTTTTTCTTAAGGTGACATCTTTCTTTATGGGAGTATTATATTCATTCAAATAATAATACCGTGTTAACACAACAAGGTGAAATAGTTAACGAATCTGAAGGATGCCTAACTCATCGTATTTCTCTTTCATATCAACCGAGTGTAGTTTTGGTGCCGTACGATATAGTGTTCACTATTCTCTTTAGGATAACATTTAATGTTTCTTTCTTGTATTCGGAGCAGTTACCATATAGAGTAATGCCGTACTTTAAAACAGGTTCTACTAATGCTGTATAGATCAGTCGTCTAAGATGAAGCGCAGCTTTACCACGAAGGTAATACATCATAGCTGCAATGCCCCTTATCTTTCTAAAGAGGTAGACGATGTGGTTGCTCCATGTAAGGTTTTGGTCAAAGTGGATACCCAGATACAGAACTGTTCGTTCTATTTGCATATCTTTACAATTACACTGGTAACAATGGGATGTATGAACATACAGTGGTTGGTTGAAAGCCACAATTTTATGAGGATTTTTGAAGCATGCCAGCTTTGTTTTGTTCACGTTTAAAAAAATGAAATTTTGCGAGAACCAGTCAACGACTCCACTTATATCTATTTGAAATGATTCCACACCTGAACGATAATCAGTAGCTTCAAGCGCTAACGCTGTGCCGTCAGCGTATTGAAAAACGTTTGACTTAAGCTTTAATAAACCCAAATCGGAGACATATATGTTAAAAAGTAGAAGGCCAAGTGTACTTCCTTGAGGTATGTACACCGAATTTAACATTTTTTTAAATCTCCGTGCGTATTATCAAGCATTACACACTGCAATCTACCTGTAAAATAATTGACAAAAAACTTGTTAAAATGACCGCGGAACCTAAGTGAGCTTAATATTTCGAGTAGTAGTGTATGATCTATTTATTTATTTATTTATTTATTTATTTGTTTATTTATTTATTTACAATACCCCTAAGGGCCCTCGTGCGAGGGTATTACATGGGGGGGGCGATACAAGCATAAAAATATGGCACAGGCACTTGAAACAAAATACACGAAATAGTGAATTAAAGCTAGTAATGTACACAAATAACACAACAAACAACGCAGACTAAAATACTCAGTAAATGCACATAATACAACAAAAATACCAAATCTGTTAGTCCATGGTTTGCTTTAACGAATGCTGAAACGATTGTAGGTTAACCTCAGTAGCTATGTGTGATGGCAAGTTATTCCAATCTATTATAGTGCGAGGAATTAATGATTTCGCGTAAAGCAATGAACGGCATGTGATGCGTTTTATTTTGTTATCGTGGTCGCGGCGTGTGTGGCAAAAAGAAGTCGTCGTGGAGGGCGGGATGGTGATACAGTTTGTGAAGTAAGGTTAGGCGAGCGAAATGGCGTCCACTTGATAGCGGTTCCAACTCGCCACGTTGTTTTAATGCTGTAACACTGTTGATGCGTGAATAATCTGAAAATATGAAGCGAACAGCACGGTTTTGCAAGGATTCAATGTTGTTTATGATGTAAGCTTGTTGAGGGTCCCATATGGCAGAAGAATACTCAACTTTCGGGCGGATTAGCGTGATGTAAGCAAGTTTTTTTAAGTGTGAAGGCGCGTCTTTGAGATTACGCCTAAGAAGGCCGAGTGCGCGATTTGCTGATGCTAAGATTGTGTTAATATGGTGATGCTAAGTTAGGTCACCCTGAAAGTGAACTCCTAGGTACTTGTAAGTTGTTGTAAGTTCTACTCTATCGTTATTGAGGAAGTAAGCTGTAGTAATTCGAGTGGAACGGTTAGTAAACGACATTAACTGTGTTTTAGATGTATTTAGAGACAGCCAGGAGGAACACCAAGCCGTTACAGCGTCAAGATCAGTTTGAAGTGAATGGCGGTCGGTTTCATTAGTAATATTACGATATATTACACAGTCATCCGCGAATAACCTAATTTGGGACTATACACACTTGGGTAGATCGTTAATAAAAATTTAAAAAAAGCAGAGGGCCAGTACACTTCCCTGGGGGACTCCAGATGTTACGGGGACAGAAGACGAGTTAAAGCCGTTGACTGAGGTGAATTGTTTTCTGTTATAGAGGAATTGTTTTATCCATGAAATAACGTTGGGATGGAGATTTAAGTCTGTCAATTTTGGTTTGGAGCCTGTGATGGGGAACGCGATGAAAAGCTTTAGAATAGTCTAAGAATACTGCGTCAACCTGTAAGCCAGCGTCTACTGCGGAAAATATGTCGTTAGTAAATCCAGCGAGTTGTGTGTCGAATGAATAACCCCTGCGAAAACCGTGCTTCTATTTGAGAATGATATCGTGCTCCTCTAGATAATTAATTACTTGAGTATGAATTATGTGTTCCAGGAGTTTACAGATGTTGCTGGTTAATGAGATAGGACGATAGTTAAGTGAAATGGTGCGCTCTTCGGATTTGAGAATGGGTATTACTTTCGCTGTACGCCAGTCATCAGGAATTGTACCAGATGATAATGATTGTGAAAAAAGTGATGTCAATACTTGATAGAGGTTTAGAGAGGCATTTTTTAGTATTTTGTTATTCAATCCAAGGTGATCAGAGCTAGTAGTAACTTTGAGGTTATTCAAAAGGGCAAGAATGCCTGATTCACTAATGATAATTTCTGGCATGGAAGTGACGGAAGATGGATGTAACATGGGCGAGGAAGTAATGTCTTCATGGGTGAACACTGAAACGAATGCGTCGTTAAGAAGCTGTACACACTCAGTTTTAGTTACTGGATCACCGTCAGGACTAATTAGTACGATTTCGGGGTGAGAACTCGGATTGATGACGCGCCAGAATCTGAGGGGTATTGGTTAACATGGTGGACAGGTCGTTACTGAAGAAATGATGACGAGTTGTTTTAAGCAGTGACTGATATTCGTAATCGCAATGCCTGTACTTTGTCCATGACGATGGACGACCTGTTTTGACTGCTTGGCGGTACAAGCGTTTTTCTTATTATTAAGACGACGAAGGCGATTTGTCAACCACGGTGCATTTTTATGATATCTGATGGTGATGACTGGCACAAACTGGTCAACAAGAGTAGTCAATGTGTCCAATTTGTTTCGACTGGGCGAGATGAAGAGTGAGCTAGGAAGTCCTCCGAAAATGATTGCAGTGCAGAGTTATTCCCATCGAAATTAGCGCAGTTGTAGCAATGAATTCGCTTAGTGGATGCTTTCTTTCTACCGAATGGACGAGTGATGTACCCGGTGATGATATCATGTTCGGATAGGCCTTGTAAATGCAAGATATCGGAACAAACCTCAGGGTTATTTGTTAGAACGAGATCAAGAATCTTTGCCGTTGTGGCGGAGCGGCGGGTAGGATCAGTGATATGTTGAACAAGCGAAGAATCTAAGCAGGTATGAAGGAACATGTGAGCTTCCTGGTCACTGGGGTTAACAGTAAGATTAGGCCAATCGATGTTTGGGAAGTTAAAATCACCAAATGCAAGGAAAATGGAGTTAGGAAAACGCACATATAAGTCACTCAATAATCTATGAAATTCACCTGAAAATGTGGCAGTCATATCTGGCGGTCGGTAGATGGCAGCAATAACATCAACAATACCGATTTTGCACCGTATCCAAACACATTCAAGAAAAGTAGTGACAGTGATGGGGACAGCAGATATTTCTTTCTTTGTAGCAATAAGGACTCTACCACCTTTTTTATTTTTCCTATCACAACGAAAAAAGCAAAATTCGGATTCACTGAGAAGAATGTTAGCATCCAGAATAGAATCGTCCAACCAAGTTTCAGTTAATATCAGAACTGAAGCGCACGTTGAATCGACGAGAGAAGAAAGAGCAACAGATTTTGAAAGTACACTTCGGATATTAGTGAAAAGGAAACTACTGCTATTCTCTGAATTAAGATGAGTGTTCAACGAGGATGATGAAGACGCTGGAACAGATTAGGTGGCTGTTGGAACCGGTCAGTCGGTCGTGGAAAGACTAACTGGCACCGCTCGGCCACTGGCGACATCCCACGGATACGTATCCTTATTGATATGCAATTTATCGAAAGCCAAGCGCACGCGGTCACCATCTTTTTTAATCGTTTTCGAGAACTGCAGCAGCTGGCGGCGTTTGTTAAGGACAGCAGGCGAATAATCACGTCCGATGCTAAAATCGGTTTCCTTTAGCTTGCGGCCGTGTGAAATGCCTTAGTTAAGTCCAGAAATTAGGCTAACACGATGTGATTATTTTCTAGTGCATTGCAAACATAGTCAGAAAATTCTTAAAGAAGTGTAGTCCTACTTCTATTCCTTGTGAAGCCAGATTGCGCAGCATTGTTTAAGGAGTATTTTTCACAGAATGATTCCATAACATATACAACATGATTTTCCATAATATGTGCTATTGATGACTGCATTGCGATCGGCCTGTAATTTGTAAAATCACCTTTCTTCCCGCCCCGCCGCGGTGGCTCAGTGGCTATGGTGCTCGGCTGCTGACCCGAAAGACGCGGGTTCGATCCAGCCGCGGCGGCTGAATTTCGATGAAGGCGAAATTCTAGAGGCCCGTGTACTGTGCGATGTGAGTGCACGTTAAAGAACCCCAGGTGGTAGAAATTCCCGGAGCCCTTCACTACGGCGTCCCTCATAGCCTAAGTTGCTTCGGAACGTTAAACCCCAATAAAACCAAACCTTTCTTCCCGCGTTTGTACATCTGTCTGACAACAGATATTTTAAGTTCTTTGGGGATATCACCAGTTTCAAATATACCATTCAATATGTTCATAAGCACTTCATTCAAAGCGTCAAATTTTCTGTAAAGATCTCTCAGACGAATGTCATCATACCCAGGTGTGTTGAACTGCTTCATTCTGCACATAATGCTTCATAGCTCGTCCACTGATATCAGTGGCAGATATGCAGTACGCACACATGTCCGCTTCAGGTCGATGCGGTACAGGCCTACTGACTGCTATATTCCGCAACTTTTCTGTTGTGTGTATAAACACGTCATTAAATTTATCACACAGCACTTTCACGTTCTCTTTTGGAAAATTTTTCTTTACTGCTTCATCAACGGAAGCCTTTTTCTGTCTAACCATCAGTTCAATGACAATTTGCCATGTTTCCTTTCCGTCATGTTTGTTCAGTGAAAACAGTCGTGAATAAAAGGATCTTTTCGCCAGTCGCATTTTCGAGGTTACTTGATTCCGCAATGCGCGATACTCATCTCTTCGAGCTTTATCTTCAGGTTGCTTCCTACATTTTTGCCACGCTTTATCTTTCGCACAGCACAACTCTGCTATCTCATGAGTTATCCACTTCTAGTCTGGTCTCCTTATTTTGATGTTAAGAGATTTAGTTGAGTGTGCATAGAGGTTGTGAAAGACTTCTATAGTTTTGTGTCGTGTCCGGTCGCTGTGTTGAATGCAGCGAAAGACGCACACGGTACTTTTAGACTTCGTTTATTTAAAGCTGAAGAGGGTGCGACCAGCGTCGACCGAGGCAGCAGCCGAACTGGCCGCCCGAAGAAAGGAGGGAGCTGAGAAGCGTCCACGGGAGGGAGTGGCTTCCCAGAACAGGAGGAGGGTGCGGGGGCGCACCGTGGGGGGGCATCTGGTGACAGCGTGCGACGAGGGGCAACTGTCGTGGTCGTTAGGAGGAGGATTGAGTGGTCGTTAGGAGGGGAATGCGAGTGGTCGTTAGGAGGGGGCGCACACACACAAAAGCAATACGGGGACACAACACTTCCTTCCCCCTTAGAAAGTTGCCTGGTATCGTGCAGGGGGTCGGCGCTCACGCGTGGAGGCGCGCTGGCTTTGTGCGCTCGGGGGAGAAACACTTGTAGGCTGGCTGTTGTTCGCTGTGTCTCCTAGGGTCCTGGGCGAAGTCTCTTCTTCCGGGAAGAGGTGCCAGGCTATGTGGGAAAATGGTGCACGTGTTCTCTCCGCTGGCGGACAGCTCTCAGACGGCGTCGTAAATCTACGCAGCTGGTTGAGATGTCGGCGTGCTACTGTGCCATGTATGTTGACGAGCCAAGAGCGCAGGCCTATGCGTCTGACAATTGTAGCTTCCTCCCAGCGTGGCTTTTTCAGAAACTGTCGGGCGAGGACGCGCTGCCCCTCATTAAGCGTGCCGCAGCGCGGAATTGCTTTTTCTTCCCGGAACGTCTCTGCCTTTGGCTCGGGGAGGATGGCTGTGAGCTGGGTTCGCATTTCACGCTCGAACATCATTTTCGAGGGGGTCTCGCCTGTTGTGCTCTGAACCGTCGTGTGCGGCTTGAAGAGAAAGCGCGCAAGGCGGCGCTGCAGCGAGCCTGTCTGATCTCTTTCAAGGGCGCGTTTTAGCTCGGCTACGTAGCGCTCGGCTTGTCCGTTTGTCGCTGGGTGGTAGGGGGCCGATGTAACTGATGAGATCCCGTTGTCGCGATAAAACTTGAGGATCTCCGCAGACACAAACGGTGTTCCGTTGTCCGACACTACCTTGCGCGGCAGGCCGAACGTTGCAAATAGTGATCGGAGGTTGTCAATGACTGCTGCCGAAGTCGTCTGTCCCATTTGCCTTATCTCAAGCCACTTTGTGTAGGCATCTACGACCACAAGGAAAGTGCAGCCCTCAAATGGTCCTGCAAAATCAATGTGCAGTGTGTGCCATGGTGTGTCTGGCTTTTCCCATTCTGGGACAGGAGCTTTCGGCGGGGCGCTCCGGCTGCTCTGGCAAGGCTTGCATTCTCGCACCACTGTTTCGATGTCGTTGTCAATGCCAGGCCACCACATGTAGCTTCTGGCACACTTTTTCATTGCAACGATGCCCCGATGTCCGGCGTGGATGAGAGACATAGCTTGTGCGCGTAGTTCTCTCGGCATCACAACTCGGGACCCAAATATGATGCAGCCGCGATGGGTGCTCAACTCTGTAGATCGCCTGCGGTAAGCGTCGAAGTTGTCCCCTTTGAGTTTATGCACGTTGCCTTGTTGAACAGCTGTGTAAACTAGCCGGAGAGCTGCGCACTTCTGCGTAGATGCTGCAACTGTGCCTGCTGTAAGCGGAGGTTCTGGCAGTGCTTCGAACATCAGAACGTCTCCTGGTGGAAATGGTTCGTAAACAGTTGCGTCTAGTGGCAGACGGCTTAGCGCATCGGCGTTTTGATGTTTACCAACCATGTTCTGGCTCGGCGTCTGGTGTATGCCGCATATCATCACGCCTAGTGGAGAAAACCAGTTTCTCCCTAGAAGGCTTGATCCTGTGCCCTTCACAACAAGCAGAGGTAGCGTATGGGTCTGGCCGTTGTAGTTAACCTGCACGTTGGCAGAGCCCAATAGTGGCAGATTCTGTCCTGACCACGTTCGCAGGTGCGTGTCGTCTTGTTGCAGGGCGGGTGCGTCAGATGGCCATGAAGTTCGGAACGTGTCCTCACTGATCAGAGTACAGGCTGCGCCGGAGTCCACCTCGAACTTAATCAGCTGGTGATGTACGCTTACTTCTGTAAAAATCTTCGGTCGCGTGCCGAGATTCATGGTGTTCAGGTCGTACAACACAGATGGTGTTGCTGATGTTGTTCCATGGAGATCAGATAGCGGCGTATTCTCTGAGGCGTTGACGCTGTGATTAGGCTGGGAAGGTGACTTTATCTTGGCAAGTCTCCGTTTCGTAATGCATGCTCTTTCGATATGCCCTCGCTTGTGGCAAAAATTACACGTGGCTGACTGGAATCGACATCCCTGGGGGTTGTGTTGGTCGTCACACCGCCAGCAGCGTTGTGCCTTTTTGTCCGATTTTACAACAACAGAAGGCTTGCGCACCTGGTTGCTTGTCTGGTGTACCGGCTCGGTGTTCCGGCGAATCCCTCTCTGCTGGTGACCGGCGCTCTCCGCTCGAACGGCGATGTCGTAAGCTTTGCTGAATGTGAGGTCCTTCTCAGCGAACAGGCGCTGCTGCAGTGACTCGTCACTCAGTCCGCACACAAATCTGTCGCGTAACATCACGTCCAAGGGAAGCATGGTGGTGTTAGCAGAAGAAGCTGCGTCTCCCTCCTGCCCGGTAGCTGTTGTCGACAGCGTTCCAAAATTGCAGTCGGCAGCGAGCTTCTTGAGCGCGGCTACGTAGGCGCTCACAGTTTCTGCTCCCAGTTGATCTCGTCGTTGGAAGCGAGCCCGGCTGTAGACCTCGGATGGCCTTGGGTCGTAGTGCTTTTGCAGCGCTTTTACGATGTCGTCGTAAGACACTGCCGCTGGTGTGCTTGGCTGAATAAGGGCGCAGACAGTATCGTAGGTCTGCTCCCCGCACAGCGTCAGCAGGTTGGCCCTCTTCAAGGCTGGGTCTGTGATGTTGTTAGCTTCAAAGTAGAACTGAAGGCGTCCAACCCACGATGACCACGATGAGCCGTTGAATTTTGGTATCTGATTGGGAAACCCTCGCGTAGCCATGGCTTGTCAATAGCGTTGCGTAGCGCGGGTCGAATCCACTTTCTCGTCGCCACTGTCGTGTCCGGTCGCTGTGTTGAATGCAGCGAAAGACGCACACGGTACTTTTAGACTTTGTTTATTTAAAGCTGAAGAGGGTGCGACCAGCGTCGACCGAGGCAGCAGCCGAACTGGCCGCCCGAAGAAAGGAGGGAGCTGAGAAGCGTCCACGGGAGGGAGTGGCTTCCCAGAACAGGAGGAGGGTGCGGGGGCGCACCGTGGGGGGGCATCTGGTGACAGCGTGCGACGAGGGGCAACTGTCGTGGTCGTTAGGAGGAGGATTGAGTGGTCGTTAGGAGGGGAATGCGAGTGGTCGTTAGGAGGGGGCGCACACACACAAAAGCAATACGGGGACACAACATTTTGCTATATAAGCTGATATGATCTCAATCTTAAAAGAAACACCAGTTAACATTGCGAGTTAATTTGTCTACTTTTCTGTTATCTAGAACAGAACCTGTAATAATACTTCCATCAGTTGTATGATCCTCAGACATAATTGCAACCGTCACAAAGTCAGCTAGTTTTTGCTTGATAACTCCCGAAACATATTGCTGGTTTTGCAAACGAATAATTATGTGGTCAGTGCATGACTTGGTAATTTAACACCTAAGTATTCCTCTCTCGTACATCCATTAACTACATTCACAAGTCTAAATTCTGCCAGCAAATTGAGGTAATCAGCTGTGATACCTTTTGTCTCTTTCATAATGTCTGTTTCGGTCCCCTGCAACGATGAAGTACTTCTGATTCACATATTTATGAAAAAAATAATGCAGCTCATCTAGAAATGCACTGGCATTCAGATTTGGGGGCCTGTATATTGCACAGAAAGTCTAATCTGTACTTCCTTTAGAAATAGAAAGAGTGACCGCCTCTGCGTGAATGAAGCTGACGTTAATTCTATTCGTCATCCACTCATTTTTTATGAACAGCATAACACCGCCTCCTTTACGGTTTTCACGGCACAATGCGTACATGTGTACTCTGCAAATATAAATGCACATTTTCTCGACACATCTATATTTACCTCTGTGAGAATAACATCAAATGGAACCGCAACAGTCTTTAAAATCAATCCTCATTCATCCCAGTATTTATTCAAACTTCTGATGTCGACGTGCAGCAAACCGAGTTCGTGGTTCAAATCTGCATCGCTTTTTGGAGTTTCAACATGAACGTTCCACTCGCTAAATGAGTCAAAGGACGCCATTACGCTAGTTTATCAAGATCCCTATCAGAGTTGACACTAATTATCGATGCACCTTCACTTTTTCGGACAAGGATTTTGCCGTTGCTCACCTAGACGAATTCGAACCCTCGATCTTTCGCAAGCTTCTTGCAATCCGAAAGCAGCATTTTTTGAGTTCTTGTCAGCTTCTCATTTATGTAGATTTTTTCTGTTTTCAGCGCGCTTTTTCGCCAGCCACATGTCCCGTGTGGCTTGGTCCACGAAGCGAAGAATAATCGGCGCAATCTTATCTTTTTGTGCCTTGAGACGATGCAGCCCTTCTATCTTCTGTCACTCCGGTGTCTGTATATTCAACTTTTCACTGAGGTCAGTCAGAACTTGGTAAATAAAGGACCTGATCAGGGGCTTCAGCTATCCCGTGTATTTCTACATTTCTGCGCCTTGTGTACTGCTCTGCGCTTTCAACACAATCTTTCAGCCTGGCAAGCTCAATGCCCTTTTCAGCCAATTTTTCATTCAGTTGTTCAGTTGTTTTTTCTTTAGTTCAGCTATCTCGTTTTCATGACTGGTAATCTTTGACAAGAGTTCGTCGTATTTGGAAGCAAGCATTTCCATTGCTTTTTCTACTGCCTGTGTGGTAGCGCTCCGTTTGTCTACCTTGTTTTCAAGTGTTTCTAGACGGCTCAAATTTTTTGTAAGCTTCTGGCTGAGGCCTTCAATCAGAGTGTTCATAGCGGTTGTCTTGGGAGACGTGGGCCAACTACCCTGCATTGTCTCATCATTTTCGCTGCTTGATGTATTATCATCAGTACTTTGTTTCCCTGCAGTCAACACACTTCCTGGCCGATAATTTGCCTGAACCTATGTTCTTAAGACCTGATTTAGTTGTACCTGAGCATTTTAGGTGGAAAGACTTTTAACAGTTACTGCATGATAAAAACGTAGTTTTTTTTCCAAAACCCTTCGAACAAGAGAAACACTGCTGAAGAGCCATTGGTGAGTACAAAGAAGTTCACAAAAAAGGTGCAATCCAGTGGAGTGTAGAAAAAAAGAAAAAAAAGTGTCGCTTACCTAAGAGCAACAGGACAAGAATTAGCCCAACATTCGATGCTCCACCGGACTGCGGAGGGTCGCCTTTCGCTGCTTCCTTTCGTAGTGCCTAAATCCCGTGGTCCATGACGTCAGTTTCACTGTAGGCGGTGACAGCGAAGTTATCTGTCGTTGCTTTGGTGCTTCTATCTTGATTCCACGCTCCGGTCATGCAGCAGGATCATCTGGCCAGTAAGGGACACATCGGCGCCTAAGAGCAACAGGACAAGAATTAGCGCAACATTCGATGCTCCCCCGGACTGCGGAGGGTCGCCTTTCGCTGCTTCCTTTCGTAGTGCCTAAATCCCGTGGTCCATGACGTCAGTTTCACTGTAGGCGGTGACAGCGAAGTTATCTGTCGTTGCATTGGTGCTTCTATCTTGATTCCACGCTCCGGTCATACAGCAGGATCATCTGGCCAGTAAGGGACACATCGGCGCCTAAGAGCAACAGGACAAGAATTAGCGCAACATTCGATGCTCCACCGGACTTCGGAGGGTCGCCTTTCGCTGCTTCCTTTCGTAGTGCCTAAATCCCGTGGTCCATGACGTCAGTTTCACTGTAGGCGGTGACAGCGAAGTTATCTGTCGTTGCTTTGGTGCTTCTATCTTGATTCCACGCTCCGGTCATGCAGCAGGATCATCTGGCCAGTAAGGGACACATCGGCGCCTAAGAGCAACAGGACAAGAATTAGCGCAACATTCGATGCTCCACCGGACTGCGGAGGGTCGCCTTTCGCTGCTTCCTTTCGTAGTGCCTAAATCCCGTGGTCCATGACGTCAGTTTCACTGTAGGCGGTGACAGCGAAGTTATCTGTCGTTGCATTGGTGCTTCTATCTTGATTCCACGCTCCGGTCATACAGCAGGATCATCTGGCCAGTAAGGGACACATCGGCGCCTAAGAGCAACAGGACAAGAATTAGCGCAACATTCGATGCTCCACCGGACTTCGGAGGGTCGCCTTTCGCTGCTTCCTTTCGTAGTGCCTAAATCCCGTGGTCCATGACGTCAGTTTCACTGTAGGCGGTGACAGCGAAGTTATCTGTCGTTGTTTTGGTGCCTCTACCTTGATTCCACGCTCCGGTCATGCAGCAAGATCATCTGGCCAGTAAGGGACACATCGGCGCCTAAGAGCAACAGGACAAGAATTAGCGCAACATTCGATGCTCCACCGGACTTCGGAGGGTCGCCTTTCGCTGCTTCCTTTCGTAGTGCCTAAATCCCGTGGTCCATGACGTCAGTTTCACTGTAGGCGGTGACAGTGAAGTTATCTGTCGTTGTTTTGGTGCCTCTACCTTGATTCCACGCTCCGGTCATGCAGCAAGATCATCTGGCCAGTAAGGGACACATCGGCGCCTAAGAGCAACAGGACAAGAATTAGCGCAACATTCGATGCTCCACCGGACTGCGGAGGGTCGCCTTTCGCTCCTTCATTTCGCAGTGCCTAAATCCCGTGGTCCATGACGTCAGTTTCACTGTAGGCGGTGACAGCGAAGTTATCTGTCGTTGCTTTGGTGCCTCTACCTTGATTCCACGCTCCGGTCATGCAGCAAGATCATCTGGCCAGTAAGAGACAAATCGGCGCCTAAGAGGAACAGGACAAGAATTAGAGCAACATTCGATGCTCCACCGGACTGCAGAGGGTCGCCTTTCGCTGCTTCCTTTCGTAGTGGCTAAATCCCGTGGTCCATGACGTCAGTTTCACTGTAGGCGGTGACAGCGAAGTTATCTGTCGTTGCTTTGGTGCTTCTATCTTGATTCCACTCTCCGGTCATGCAGCAGGATCATCTGGCCAGTAAGGGACACATCGACGCCTAAGAGCAACAGGACAAGAAAATACCAGAACTTTCGAAGCTCTACCGGACTGCGCAGGGTCGCCTTTCGCTGCTTCCTTTCGTAGTGCCTAAATGGCGTGGTCCATGACGTCAGTTTATCTGTAGGCGGTTACGGCGAAGTTATCTGACGTTGCTTTGGTGCTTCTATCTTGATTCCACGCTCCGGTCATGCAGCAAAATCATCTGGCCAGTAAGGGACACATGGGCACCTAAGAGCAACAGGACAAGAATTACCACAACTTTCGATGCTCCACCGGACTGCCGGAAGTTGGCGACAACAATAGGCTGTTAGATTCTCTAAGAAAAATTTGACGCACCTGTGCAGCCGACCTTGTTCCGCTATTTTAGCGAGAATTTCCACCACCGACCGGTGGCCCTCCGTATGCGCGGTTGTACAATGCGGGCACATCAAAAATGACGGCAAGCTTAGGCTCAACGAGATTCAAAGCTTGTCTAAGTTCACCAGATTCTGGGTGGGATTAAGACGAAAAACTCCTCCAATTTCCTTTTCATAGCGAGGCTGACAAGTCAGCTTCGCGTATTCGTGAAAAGCATGCACCGCAAGCCGACCTTTTATGGTTTCTCGGAGTAAAGATACAAATTGCTGCACGATCGGGTTATTTTATTTTTACACCCTGCCTACTAAGCAGAAGAAAACTTGCCTGTTTTACGCTGTCCTGTGGACACAAATTAATTCCTGAAGGTATGTTTTCTGTACTCTCTGCCTTCTTCAGGGTCGATAACTGAATTCCGGAACTGATTCTGACTGTGCGAAACATCTCTGAACGCAAGATTAAAGACCGGGCAACGAAATGGGAATTTTAGTTTTTAACTGCGCTGACATCTATTTTAAAAAGGCGCTTTACAAAAGGTGGGGCATAGGACATGTAAATGCAATTTGTGATTCAAGAAATGCATTTCATCTGCTTCACGTGACTTGAAAATAATGTCGCGTGCAAGCTTCTCTGCAAGCCTCCAGAGTGTCAACATAGTCGAGGATTTTGTAACAAAAACCAAGAAAAACTTGCAAGTTTGTTAATCACAAAAACTAGCGCTATCGCAGATGTTATAGGCTTTGCACGTTAGAGCACCTCTGCACAAGGATGAAATGAAAAATGTAAACAATTTTGGTCAGTATCAGCATATAAACTTCAATCCTTTTCGATGTGAAACTCTGGATTTGCCGCTGTTTCGTTCCGAAAACTTTTTCAAAAGGTTTTTCGCGCTTTTGATATGAAAATAACGCTTTCAAATGGTTATGCTGAGAATACAGCTCAAACGAAATTACAAGATTCATTGTGTGCAATCAGGGGTACCTCTGGGCTTCAGCACAAGCAAGTAAATGCGAATAACTAGCTTCTGTTGGAAGCACTCATGTGATGGCCTTCGTTTGGAGTGTTGACACTCCGCCAGCGGAAGAGAAAAAAAACTAGCTTAATTGTGTGGAGTGTATGATAGCCTTTGTGTCACTGCACCCTTCTAAATTTATGCATGGTAGCGAAATGGTAAGCGCCTACAGCACGCATAGCGACAGGGCAGCGGCTAGTATTGTCTGCCTCTGCTACTTAAGCGTAGTCAGTGCGCAAAAAATGGCAGCACGAACAAGAACCAGACACACACAGCCCTTACTGTCAACTTATAAGTTTATTCAAACTGTCGCCAATTCATACAACAATCACTGCAAGGAAAAACGAACTCTTGATGAGAAGAGCACACAAGGAGGTCTCCAAGTGACATGAAAGCCTATATTTACTATTTATTAGATAAGTGCTAAATTTCTTCATTTCCTAAAAGAAACTAGGGTGTCACACGTGGACCAGTGTGATTTGCAAGCAGCTGGACCTCTGACCGTCTCTATAAATCGGCTGGAATTTTTCTTTCCTTCGTACTTAACTGTGGGCAGCCAAGTTCTCAGATAAGACTAAATTGTCTGCTTTCTTTTTCTGTCCTTGTAGATGTACATTAACACATTTGTCCGTCTACCCGACATGAAAGGCATCACACGTGAAGGGTTAAGAAAAATTGCTCGATTTTCGAATAAAACAAACCGGTTTTGATAAATTACGTGGCACACAATCCGGGCAGCCTCCGAAGCACGAGGCGAGTTTACGTGCCTAGCCAAATTTATTAGTTTTGTTAAGAGGGAAAAATAAGTTGTTAACTCGGTGTTTATGTCCAATTTTCTTTATGTGGTCTGAAAAAGCGTCCAAAAACAGTGGAACCGCTTTCTTGTTACGTTAGTGAGTGCGTTCATTGAAAGATTGTCAGCGTCTGAAACTATAGTTGCAATTTTTTCCTTGAATGTTTGAGGTAACGAATGAGATGATAGCGCCGCGCATCCGATTCTTGTCTGTGCCGCCCTTATTAGTGTTTACCATAAACAACCAAGTAGCCCGAATTTCCCCCAGTGTAGTCTGCTCTTTAGCTTGTAATAGTCAATGGACAAAGCCGCTTACAACTAGTTCAACAAAACGCTGCAACTCTCACTGTAGCAAAGGGGCATCCGTGCTTCATGGGCGACGCATCTAATGATCACATCGTTATTGTCTTTTTCTGGTTTCAGGCCTTCGGATATCTTCTTATCCTTCGCTCTGAATGTGAAAGTAGTGCTGGGGAAGCAACAAATGTAGCCACGCTCAAACAGTCCGACCTAGGACGCTGAAACAGACGAAGAAAGCTCTGACAAGCGAATTTCACTAATTTGAATCCGTACATCACCAGGAACGGGCTAATTTTAGAGCACATCCCGTAGGCGCACGTTCCTGCCTTGAGCTGCGTGGCTTGGTGTAGGCCTCGGCATAATCGAAGAAACAACGCATCGGGGTATGAAAGAGAGCGAGCGTAGAGCGCAGCGCAGGGCAAATGACGGCGATAGCGGAAGACCGCGGGGAGGAAAGCATCAGCGTGCAGTGGACGCAGAGACTCAGCTGACGCGAGCTGCAGCGCCTACTCCCTTTCTCAGCGCCGCCGCCTGCTCCACAAATTTCGTGCCCGGTTCTTGCAGCAAAGTATGATTTAGTTTGATTATAGATCTGGCTCATTTCAATACAAAAAAACTGATATTTTCAAATGGCATGTGCACGGCCAATGGGAACAAGGAGATCAACAGATTGAATTTCTTTTTTTTTTTGCAGCCGATGAGCATTTTAGTTTTTAGAATGCGGTCACTGCAGTTACTAGAAGTTCATTTGATCTGATGGCTACACCGGAAACATTTGACTGCTGTAAGTTTTGAGGTCTTGATGTATCTCGAATGCGTGGATACGTTTCTGGAACTGCGGGAACATAGGCTACGCAAGGGAGATTTGCGCGAACCGAACAGCTTGACTAAAACAGTGGCATTCGTAACTCTCCGCCTGCCAATTTTTCACTGAGGCCATGGAGGCTATTAGCATTAAGAACGCCTCCCTTCTGCCTAAACATCAGGCGTGAAGCAGTTGCGCTGCCCATCACGCAAGGTGGCAACGAGCGCAAGCACTACTAACGTTGTTCATTCATTTCTCAATCGGCTCGTAGTGACGCTACGATCGTAGATCAGAATGTGGCCCTGTGCGGCCGTCGGCTTGGTCCAACGGTATGCAGTTTATCTCCTGGAGAGCATGAGGCACTTTATTTTACACCCTTCCATGCTACAGCTTACCTCAGACGCAATGAAGACCCTGAAGTTTTCGTCAAGGAATTCATATACGTACACAAAAGATTATCAATGTGCAATTGATAAAAACACGCGAACCATTGAGTAAAATTTTACCAAAAACGCATTGCTCTGATTCCGCACAGGCCTGCGTACTTTACTGAACTTTTTTTGTTCTTTGTTTTTTTCTGCTCTATCTTGCTCTGCGCTCACATGGATGGCGCAGATGACCTATTTAAACGACGCGTCTATGTATCTAGTGTACGCTACACGTGGCCATGTGTACACTGTACGTCATTACGTTACAAAGACAGGAGGCAAGTTTTCAAGGCGCGTTTGGGCCTGGATTCTTATAGAGGTAAACAGTGCAGAGGGAATTCAAAAGCTATGCGCTGAAAATCTGGGCCATAGGCCACGAGGCGGAACCTGCGAGAACGACCAGTGCACAACCTGCTGAGAGCATGGGCCTTGCTATATGATGATTCAGCCTGTTTTTAATTGGTCGTTACGTCGATCATGACGCCAGAAATAGACAGTAGAAGAACTGCATATTGGGCTAGTTCGTGTTGATTCATAATGGTGGTTGAGTAGCGCAAACACACACAGCCCAAGAAAGACACAAGACACACAAAGCAGCGCTGATATCAACGCTGGTTTGTGTGTCTTGTCTCTTTCTTGGGCTGTGTGTGTTTGCGCTTTTTAACCGCCATTATGAGCCAGAAAGATGATGCCGAAAAGCAAACGCCCAATCACGAGCACGGCTGGTCCGGCTGCGGCGCTACCGCTAGCCGCTCTGGTCAAGTCAGAAGCTATTCTTCCTCATACTTAGTTATTCGTCACTGTCAGCGGCGGTCCGTCTGTGTGTCATGGCCGTGGTACGCGTTATGCAAGTAAGTGCATAAGTAAATGCAAGTATGCATCAACTCCCATCACCTTCGTCGCCGTGAGCAGAAACAACAGTAGAGGACGAAATAAATCATTTCAACATACTGTTCCACACTTTTTCCTTCTTTTTTTTCCGCCAGCCTTTATCGCACTGGCTCCTCACCACTCACTAGAAACGTGAACCAGCCTACAGTTGACGAAAGATAGCAATATTCTTTTGGACAGTGCCCACGAACACTTGTCGCAATGAATGCGTCTCAACAGGCATGAAGCACTGTTATTGCTGCGTACAGCAGCGGATGTTGTACAGCACCTCCTGGAAGCGAATGGGCAACGTATAAAATTTTCTGTTGAAATGAACGGTGGCGCAACAAGGACACTAACAAGAAAAGGGACACCAAATGCGCATGTGGTGTCCCCTTTCTTGTTACTGTCCTTGTTGCAACCCCCGTTCATTTCATAATGCACCAACTCGCCCCTCAGGCCATTCTTTTTGTGTAGCTGTTTAAATCTTGGATGGGTACAAAGAAAACTTTGAACTCAAACAATTGATATGATTTGTTTTATGGGCAAATGGGGATGCCTTCTAGTAAGGTTCAGTCGCTGCCGTATAGTGGAACATAATTTATTATTGATCTTGAATTTTGTCCGAGCAGCAACTCGGTACTCCTCTTGCAACGAGTGGCGTCAAGGTGAACACATCACAATTAGTGTGACGTCACCAAACCCAGCGGTTATACAGAGGAGCAACCAGTACTTGCGACGACGCCGACGTCATCAGGAATGTGATAGTCGAAGTTTGGCGGTCGACCATGGCGGCAAAATGGACTTCAGGGCTGGCTACGATCGATGCGGAAACTGCCAGCACGAAATCATTTGTAATTATAAACGACGCGCACTGGTATTTGGAGCTGATGTGCTTGATTACTAAGCAGCAAGGCCTCTTTCAAGCCAAAAAGCGACACCCAAAAACTTTGCGTCCGCCTCCTACCGCGACACGTTTCTAAGCTCGTGAAACGTATGCCGTTTGCATTAAACTGTTCTGCAGTGACCACACACTCCCTTCAAGGAGTTAAAGAAGAGTTCTGAGAGGAATATGCGATTCCATGCTTCGATCTGCGCAGACCCTGAGCCCTCTGGGCGACAATCACAGCTTCTGCGTCTCCCTCCTGCTGACGGCACTTTCCGTGGGGTTCATCGTGCTGATAATACCGCTGGCTCTGTTCCTGGTGCCGTACTGGGCCGTAGTGGTAGGCAAGAACACGAGAGCACCTGGTGGCGCCATCACGCAGCCCACGTCACCGATACAGAATTCATCTACCTTGACTGCAGTAAGTGCCGCTGAAAAGGGGGGGTGTCAGGGGTGTGCCAGGACTGTCAGGGGTGTGCCAGGACTGTCCACAGGGCTCATCTATGAACAGGAGTCAGCATGTATGGAACTAAAAATGGTGTAAGCTGTTCTCTGGCGGCAGGGTATGCTGCGCAAGTTCCCAAGCAAATTTCGAACAATACATGCGTTCCTGTCAATGGTGCGATATTCCCACCGCAAACCATAGTAACTTGATGCAGTTAGCTATGGAAGGAGGCTTTCAAACGCGACATCGGAGGTGCTAGTGTTAGAAAACAGAGGAGATAGACGCTTCTTTTAAAATATTCGTAACTGTAAGAACTTCATGTTTCGGCGACAGAATTTGTTTTTGTAGTCAACCGTGTTTCATAATTTTTGGGATGGAAATCTAGTCCACACATTCACTGGCTTGTCCAGTGCACCGCTACTATCACGCTCATACTGAACCGAAGATATTTATACGAAATCTCGTATACTAGTTAGTTTTAACGTTTTAGGCAAGATGCTATTTCTCACTAGGCTCCACTCTCCACCGCTGTGCAGAGATACAGCAAAAGCCGCATCCACGTTGCAATTGCCTTGTTTAGATTACATGGCCTTGTGGTAGAGCATCCGCCTCGCAGTGGACGCCTGACTCGCGGTTATACGTAGGGTGGTGAGGAGAGGTGTGGGCTGCATCCGTTAGCGCTGACAACTGTGAGCGAACTCTCGCGATCAACCATTAACTGCCACCTGTCAGGGTGCCAGGGTGGGTGATGACTTTAATGTACGTATAGAGACAAACAGGAATTTCTCACCACTTACGCAGGAGAGCATCCCGTTATTCTCACTCGTAACGCCTCCCACGGCTGTGACAACTCGCGAAATACTAGTATAGGCCTTGTCTTTCAGTACCAGGATTGATGCAGCAAGTCGTGCATATATCCATCTATTTCTCCAACCACAAAGCTTCCTTCATTACAATCAAGAACTGTCAGGGGAGTGTTTCTTGATGAAGCAAAATGTGTGAAAAATAACAAGTTGTCTAATTGTATATGCATGTCTTGGGGCGCTATGCTGGAAGGCCCGAGTTTGCTGAAACTCGGAATCTTCCCGAGCTCTGGCGACGCTCTCAGATGAGTGAACTAATGGTAGCGAGACAAAATCCCACCCTCGTCACGCCTCCAGCTTCATTGGGTTATCTGGATATATTCCGTGCTTTATCATCACACGGCGCCACCTCATGGGCTTCTTGGGCGGTCTACAAAGAACGGGTCACGTGAGCCCACCGCCGGTGCACTTTTCATTTGTGTGTCGTTCCGCCAAGTGCATTGCGTGTGCAATTAGACAAACAAGGTTTGTTGAATTTTATAATGCACTTAGTACACCTTTACAAGCATTTTATAGTGTGCAAGATTTGGATTTGGATGGATTATGAACTTTCGCTTTGTACCGCGAGGGAACGCTACGAACGCCACTGTCCCGTCATCAGCTGACTGCCAATGGCGACGAGGTACATGTGCAACATTGTGAAGGCTACGGAAGTAGTCCGCAAAAAAAAAATTTAAAAGAGGTGTATCACTCCGCGCTGTTCTGTGGCCGTGTGGTCTAAGCGTCGCTCCGGAGAGCCAGGCAATGGGAGTGCTTCGGTTCAAATCCCCCATGGCCCGTGCACTGTGCGATGTCAGGGCACGTTAAAGAACCCCAGGTGGTCAAAATTTCCGGAGCCCTCCACTACGGCGTCTCTCATAGCCTCAGTCGCTTTGGGACGTTAAACCCCATAAACCAAACCAAACCCATGGTGAAACTGTTTTTTTCGCACATTTTTTTTTTTCATCGCAAGTTGAATTTCACATGACTTGAATGAGAAAACTCGTTTTGTTCAGAATCGCTTGAATACTATGCCGTGTTCTGAAATGAACTGCATGCATCTGTTCATTTGATGCATACCGCGTTAATGTGAGCTGTCCGAAATTCGTTGTCAATGAGCTCGCACCGGCTTTTGGTCAGCAGTGGCGGTTTTCTTCCCGATTCTGCAGCATTATGACTGTACTTTTTAGATGCAAGCGAGAGGTTTGTGCGGAATATGACGTTCATTCGTCGGGTTTAATTAATTAGGACAGTGGTGAGTGCTCTGCAGTGGCCCTATTAACAAGTGGCCGTCTGCAACTTTGGATTTCGCCGTTGCCGAGGAGCCCACTTTTTTGTGGGCCTCTCATCACGTACCTGGCATATTATGAATTGTTCTGTGCAACCGGTTAGCGGCTGATCCAGTCTCCGCCAAAAGAGTCTGGGACCGACTTTGGCACTGTGCTGTAGAGTAGTCCGAAGGACTTGGCGAGAACAATTATTTTTTACTGATCGCGAAGTTCAGAAGGAAGATGTCTGTTAATTTAGAATGCTGGTTTATCATGCAGGAGCGCAGAAAACATGTTCTAGACTTCTTAATCGCCTATTTTCTCACTGTATACGTGTCACAATCTTGTGCATATCTGCAATTCTTTTGTTTTTGTTAAAATATCTTTCGTTCTTAAGCAAAAGCGCGTTTTCCTTTGTCATTGAAGAGAGCCCTATAACTTGGCTATTATATGCGGCGAAAGAGCAGTATATTTAAACTGATTGGTAAAATTATTTTTGCACACACCACCTCGATATGGGCTGTTTTCCCGAGTAAAGTGTTAAATTTTGAACATAGTGTTGATTCACACGACAGAAAATAGTACTGCTTCGAGAGTCAGCTTGGCTCGATTTCCCTGCTCTCCTAGAAGATCAGAAGCTGCTCAGGCAGGATTTTCATGCAGCCAGGTAAAAAGAGTTCCAAGCTGTGGGAGCGTCAAGTAAGAATGCAAAAAAAGTTGTACAATGCTAGGAAAAAATATTTCGAAAGAGCAAACAATAAATGAGACAAGACAATAAAAAATGCTGACCCCGAAGTGTTTGCGAGTAATGGTTTATTCTGGAAACAGCCAGTGGCATGGATCACAGTGCATACAAATTAAAGGACACGTGCAGTAGATGTACACCAACACACAATCAGTCAAGTGTTCCAAAATTGAACAAAAAATATGGAGCCATCGAACAACACTATTTGATAAAACGAAAACCTGACCAATGTACTAACAAAGACATGACTCGAAACAAATTGACACTCAACTCAGCAATAGCCAGCTTGAAATCATTCACACCTCCGAAAAATTAAGGACAAAACATACAGTACTGGCTACCTCAACACTGGCACTGCATAACATGTCAAAATGACCAGAGATTGACAGTAATGCAAGACAACACCAAACCAGGAATTCCTTTTCAGGACATGTAGATCAGACACCCATACATACCATTCCCAACCCTCACACACAAAATGAGGACAATGCCTAGGGGTTTGTGAATGTTCCAACTTTTTGGACAGCATAATTGAATAAATTTCTGTTGAGTTAGTCGAACGAATCAAACAGTATATGTTCAAAATTATTTTAAATGAATCCAATTTGCTCTCAAATTTTCAGATAATTTTCGAATAATTGACACAACGCTTGATTAAGCTCCGCTGTATTTTTCTCCAATTAATTTCCCAAAACTTCACACATTGATGACGTGTACCAGTATACGTATTCTAACTGGAAAAAGTACTATTTGCACTGCCTTAAAAATTCTACTTCTATAGAGACACTATTAACATGACCACCTCACCACCTACACTACAAGTTACTGTCCGATACAATTTGATGCAATGAATTGCAATGATGCAATGAATTACAATGATGCAATGATTTCATGGAAATGTTACAATTTTTGATGGAAATGTTACAATTACATCGGTAGACTGATCAACACACACACCCACATGCACACATCTTTCACATTTCCACCCACAGACGCACAAAGGTGATCACAGCAAGCCGATGAGTCCTCTCTCTTTCCTCGGTAGCATGTGTATTACTCATCAATTCAAAGTCAGGCAAGTTCGTCGATGCCACTCAAATCTTCATCACTGGAATCAGAGCTCGACTCATCAGAGGAGGAGTTGCACGAGTCAGAAATGCTGACGACAACCAGTTCAATTTCAGCGTCAACAATCATATCGCGTTGCTATGCTTCAGCCTCAACTTGCTCCACAGGAACACAACAGTTTTGCCAGTTTTCCTGGCTTACAGACGCCAGTGCTTCCGGTAGGAGCTTTTCCACTTCAGTCAAAGTGAAACATTTATTGCGACTATGAATATTGCATAAGAATGCAATCTGCCAAGAGACACAAATGCTACCGTTTAAAAACCCATTCAAATGCACGCATGAAATAGCTGGAAAAATCCATGCACTTATTACTTGCGCAAACATGAGGTAAAACAAAAAATTATCTACACTGTGTGTAAAACTGCCCAGTTACTGATAAACGGAAGCGGTTTTGAGGTTTAATGCCCCAAAGTAACTCAAGCGATGAGGCATATGCCATGGTGAAGGGCTGCCAATAACTTCGACCATATGCGGTTCCTTAACATCCACTGACACTGCACAGTACACTGACCACTATCACTAATAAGTGGGAGAACATTCTATTAACTATGACATGCATGAATGCAAAAACAGAGCATTCTTACAACCTTGTGTTCAATGCATAATGTGCCTTCCTCGTGAAATAGTTGGCCTTCACCACGCCAGGGCTGGACTTCGAAGAGGCCTTTACGCCAATGTTGGTCCCGTCGACGCATCCCACGACGTCTGTGATGCCGCCGCGCAGAAGGAAACGCTCCTTAACATACGAACGCTTGGCCGCAGTCGTGGGGAAAGCGAGCCACCGATTCTGCACAGCCGCGTCGATAAGCGCGTCGGAGACGTCCCTCACACAGCGGCTCACATTGCTTTGGTGGCGTCCAATAAAGCGGTCTGCGCCGACACTCCCCTGGAAGCTCCCGGTCGCGAAAAACCGGAGGGCGCAGAGGACTTGCTCTTCGACCGAAAGCGAATGAGGCCCGGTACGCACTCTCCGCAGGCGCGGGTCGTCGCCTAACTCTTTACACAACCATCGTACCGATGGACAGCCGAAAATGTCGCTGGAATTCGTCGTCGTCCGCCATGGCAGTAAACGGATCCAGCCGGCCGTACTGACATTTGCCGTCAGAGGAAGCGATGACCCAGGCTGCAGCTGCTGCCGCCATGACAGTCCCGAGATGAATTCGGGGAACTTCACCGTTCACGAGTTTAGCTCCGAGTTCACCTGTCAGTCAAAACCATTGGCCACGCCCCCGGCGTGCCATACATAAATTATAGGCGTACGCGCTATGGATAGGCCACTCCCAACATCCCTGCCGGCTACAGGTATGCTGCGCGGTTCTGCTGATTGCTGGCAGACATCGACGATGTTGACCATCGAAATATAACTGGCAAAACGGACGTCATCGCTGATTAATCTAAGCACCTCTGCGAAGGACACGCGACGTGGCGACAGCCGCCGATTTCTTCGCTCGCATACCATGATTGCACAACACTATAGCCTGTTGCAACCATGTAAGACACAGCACAACACTGACGGCGCGTCACACCTGCTTGCAAGGCGTCAATCACGGAGCACGACGACGAAACGGTGCTTGGAGCACGTCCTACTCCAACAACATCACATCACAGCTGTTTGGCTTGGCCGTCCTTTCATCGGTGATAAAGTTCAGCATCAATGTGTCAAACGCATCCGGGATCGACAAACGGTCGCTGCTCCAGACCCAGTGCAATAAAGAGTCTGTAATTTCCAGCACGCAAGCACTTCGTACTACACAACCGTAAGACCTTTCTCTGTTATAAGTCCGATTTCATTATTACAAACAGGATCCGTCATTTGCCCGAACGATATCATTGCGATGTCACTGCGGTATACAACGGCGATCGACGTTAGTGACAAAACCAGTCCGCAAAACCTTGAAGTGCGCGACGTAAACAAATACTACGCAGATACGCGCGCCACCACCTTCACAGCTTTTAGTAAGCGTCTGATGACATAGGATGAGTTGTGTCGCTGGGTAGCACGCTCTTCGCATCCTCAGTACACTAAAGAGGCGTCACACACAACAGGCATACGTAATGAATCATTGAATACAACCAAACAGCAATTTTTTTTTCTCACACCACACCACAGCCGTTCGCACGGCCAATTTCTACCGCTGAGATTCGCCAAGAGCGTACTAAGAGCAATGGTTGGCCATAGCGGGGTGCGGCAGCGGCCGTAGCAGCGGAGAACTCCACCTGAGGTCGCTGCAGAGAGCAGCAGTAACGCGGGGGTGCAGTGCAGTTCAGTTTTTTTGCTTTTGTGTATTATGCAAGCCGGAAGATGCATGACAGTTACATTTTGATATACGACACAATAAAATATATTATCGCAATGGCCGAAAAATAAGACATTCAGCGTGTAGTATTTGCCCAGTCTTTCCAGTCGAAGGCAGCGCTACCGGCGGCGTGTCAGCGCAGGAGCTCTCTCGTTTTCGGCACGGTGGGCTGCCGCTCTAGTTCGTATGCAAGCCACGCTGCAAGCAATGGGCTCGCTATCGCCACTAGCGGCATAAAGTGTCAAATATTTGTTAATTTCCTAAAGCTATGCTTTTCAACAACGCTTCATTGGATTCAGATTTTAAAATACATTTGGAAATGAACAAAATGTTGATAATATTATCTGTTGCCTTTTAACGTATTCGAGAGAAGAGAAAGGGTTGATACACGACTGCACCTAGTGCGCGCTGTTCGTCTTCGGAAATGGAGAGACAGATAGAGCCTGAAAGAGAAGACACTCCTTATGCACGCCTTTGACGAGCCCGAAAAGGCGTGTCAAACAGCTAGCGGCGGGTGTGCAGATAGATAGCAGAGAAGTCACGATTTCGCGATTGCTGATATGGCGCCGATAACTTCAGGTAGCGCTGCGGCCTGGTATTGCGCAGTGTATTGTGTTTGAAGTGTGAAACAGCTGCGCAGGGTGCGCTTGTATCGCCTTTACGTGGCTTTATCTCTACATTTTATTGTCTGCTGCCAGCGCACGTTCCGCGCTAACTTCGTTCACTGACTGCCGTCATCGCAAACTCGCATGAAACTCGGGCGAGCGCCAAACTCGGGCCTTCCGGTATAGCGCCCTTGCTCGAATTCTTCCCCTCAATTTATCGAAATGCTGAAGCAGCTGATGAGCTGCACTCAAATTTCGCATTAGGAAGTAACGTAATCGTCGGCAATTTTTTCCAGGTTCTTTTTTTCTCCCAACTTTTCTGGACTGTAATGTCCTCCCTACCATTCGTGCAGTGCCTGTCGTACCCTTTTGTGTTTAATACCAAGGTTTTCATTTACTTCATAGTGTATGCACGGAATTCCACTAAACCATGCAGAAGAAATGACATCAATATCCATGAGTGGGCGCCAAACCCGCTGCTGCGCGAACGGATCTCCTTTAACGGCCGCTCAGCGACACCATTAGGCTATCGACGCAGAAAACACGCCTCTTGTTAAACTGCACCACACTCTCGCGCTGTGCATCGGTGAGCGTCGTCTTCATCAACTTCCATCTGCTCCGTCCCGCGGCACTGCGTGCTCACCGTCGTCTTCTGCGTAGCACAAATCCGTGATTTCGCTCCGGTTCGATTGTAGTAACCATACTCTTTATTTTTTTCCTTGGTACTGCAGACAACGGCATCATCGTCACCACCGCCTTCGATGATCGGTGTCCTGTACAGCCACGACGAGGACGCTCCTGGCCCTTACGGAACGGTGCCCGGAATCTGCACTCTGAGCATTCGCGACGGACAGTTGCTGGTGCTGAGCGGTACTCCCCCAATCCAGTTCTTCCCAAACGACACGGAGCTACAGCACCGAAAGCTGTTCTGCTTTTTAGATTCTCTGTGAGTGGCTGTTGTTAAAACTAGAAGCTGCTAACGATTGTCAATTATGAGGCCATCATAATACACAGAATGAAGTTGGTGCGTATTTCGTAACCCATTTGACGGCGTAACTGTGTGGCTAAGGCTACCTGCTACCAAGTTTGCGGGTACGCGGTTACCAAGTTTAGTTTGCGGGTTTGGTTCTCCATTGCGGTCGGCGCGTTTTCACTGGTTCAAAATTATAAACCAAACAAGTTTTGTGAAAAGCAGTTTTAATCAAAATCAGTTACTTTATTATATAAAAGAAATAACCTGGACAAATTTATACAGAAGGAGGTCCCGTAGTCAGTGACTGTACTGGGACCTCCTATATCATTAAGTAAAACGCTAGTAATCAATGAAGGAAAGCAACTGCAAAAAAAAAACTCAATGAACAGTTGTGCAGTTTCGCTATCAGCAGCTTAATAAATTAAAGGTGTGTGTAAAGAAACGTACCCGTATATAAATAGTACATAGCTAAAGACGATATGCTATACAAAACAAGAAACAACAAGACAGCAAAAACTAATCGGTAATGTTGCGCATAAAACTTATAATCTGCAGTTCACGAATATGCTATTCGCAACCTGTGCAGTTAATTTAATAAGTTTATTGCTGTGTTTGGAACCCGGGTTAGTAAGTGTTTTGTGTCATTATGGTTTTCAGTTCGTTGTTATGCTTATATACCAGATTTCTCTTTCTGGCTTCCGCTGGTAAGCTATTCCAGAAATCATATGATGGAAAGTGAACTGTTCGCCTCCCATAACTGGGGTGCACTTTAGGTAGAATTATGTTCTTGCTGATCGCAAATCTCCCGAAGTTAAGCTGTAGCTGTGGAATGGAAGCAAATGAGTTTGTCTATTAATTACCTTTTAACTGAAGATACCAAGGTTGTGTTGAACAATCTCAGCCGCGGAAAGAATTTGCGATGAATGGAGTAAAGACAGATCGTCTGAATCAAAAGAGCTGAACCTTATTATTCGGACTTCCTGATTTTGAATTTCTGGTAAAGATGTCAAATGAGTGCTGTGAGTGTTATCCCAGCATACGATACAATATAAAAGATGGGAATGTATGAACCAGTTGTAAAGTTCTAATAGAAAAGGGTGTGTGAAGTATGAACGGGATCGGAGTAAAGCTCTTAAACCATTAGCAAACTCGGATCTCATGCGAGCTATATGAGAATGAAATTTTAGATGGCGCTCTACTATTAAAAATAATTATGACTCGTTGACTGCGATGAAGTTAGGTCCTGTACAAATGGGAGGAACACAAATGGTTTCGCGTAGAGGAGAAGTGTACAGTAAAAACTTGCTTTTATCAGAATCAATCTGTAACCTGCTGAGAGCACCAGGAAAATAGGTATAATGGCTAAGTATCTATTACGTTTGCACGCAACGGTTGTTATGCTTTATTATAGTGGTTTTATTGTGGTGCCATCAATATATATCATACATTCGAAAGAGATCAGACACTTAAGTAAGCCGTTAACATAAACTAAAGTTACTATCGGGACGAGAATCAATCCTTCTGACACACCCATGTCAGAATTCTGAAATCAGAAGAAACACCAGCGACCCACCAGTGAGGTCGGTTAGATAAACAAATCTTAATTAGTAACAGAGCTGGACGAGATATATTTATTCCTTCCTACCTATTAAATTATGTTATATTATTGATTGTGTCACAAGTCTTCGACAGACGAACAAAAATAGAGCCAGCAAACTTATCCTCCTCTGTGGCAGTTTTCAGTTGATCGATTAGTCTAATAAGAGCTGGCTCTGCAGAAAACCTTTGGCTAAAAACAGACTGAATTGAAGAAATATGGAATTTCTTAGGATATTTAATCAAACGGGTCCCAATTAGCATTTCTGTAACCTTAGTGAAGAATTGAAGAAGAGTAGCTTGTTGGGCCAGTTGGTGCATGCTACGTAGAAAACCAGCGAAAAGGACGCATTCACAAGGAGGAAAAGTACACAGGACAACGCTGGAAACACAACTGAAAATTCTTTACTTGGTGGATCGCCAACATCAGAACAGGGCACACATGAGCGAGAGCACCACAAATGCTATCAAAAACAGCAAACACAAAACTGAATAAGCGAGCGAAGATTGCTTGTGGCAACCTATGTCCCATTCATGAAAGTGTACTCTTTTGCCGCGAACCTAACAGAGCAGTCGCTGACGCATTCAATTCCTAACGGCTTGATTTTAAAAGCTTCTAAGATTTCTCGTTCTGTCTGTGTTTTGCCGCGGCCGATGATTTTGACATTATAGAACAGAGGGTGCAGTCTTTGCAGTGGTTGCAATGTCTTGGAAGATTTGATGTGTTACCTGGCTGCAGCGAAGTGCGGTGCTGCCTCATACGGTCGTTGACGCATGGACCCGTTTGACCTACGTAGGCCTTGCCACAGGACAGTGGGAGCGAGTAAACAACATCGGTTGTGCATTTGGTGAACATGCTCTGGTGTTTAACATTGCATTTCTTTTTTGTGCTAATTTTTGAGATACGTGAACAAAGCGACGACAGTTTGGTGGGCGCAGAAAAGACTACCTTAACACCGTATTCCATGGCTACCTTTTTAACGTTATGTGAGACTTTATGCAGGTATGGCATTACAGCAGGTCTGGATTCTTTACCAGGCGTTTCATCTCTTTTGTACTGTGACTTAAATTTACTGGTCAAGGTCTCAGCAATAGAAACGAGGACGTCCTCAGGGTAGCAGGCTGACCTCAAGCGGTCAAGTTGCGCTAAGAAACTCTTTTCCATATTGTGTGTGCAAGACGAACGAGGCGGAGGGTGAAGAAACCTTGCCTTCCAAGTATTCGATGAGGCATTTTATTTCGGGGACCGAGCGTTGCTGTTGTACAAAAGAGCTGGAGCTGATGGGTCCCAGGAAGGCGTCCTCATCGTCGTCCGGCGGCGGTGCATCTACAGGGGCTCGTGACAGGCAGTCGGCGTCAGAGTGCTTGCGTCCGGACTTGGAAACGACGGTTACATCAAACTCCTGGAGCCGCAGGCTCCATCGAGCGAGGCGGTCGGAGGGGTCTTTCAAACTGGCAAGCCAGCACAGTGCGTGGTGATCGCTGACCACCTTGAACGGTCGTCCGTACAGGTAGGGGCGGAATTTCGACGTAGCCCAGATGATGGCAAGGCACTCCTTGTCAGTTGTCGAATAATTAGCTTCGGCTTTGGACACGGAACGGCTAGCGTACGCGATGACCTTCTCCACTCCGTCAATTTTCTGAACGATAACAGCGCCTAGGCCCACATTACTTGCATCGGTATGAATTTCAGTCTCGGCGTTTTCATCGAAGTGCGCGAGGATCGGTGGGGACTGCAAACCACGCTGAAGCTCCTTGAAGGCTTCCACTTAGGCGCTCCCCATTTAAATCGCACGTCTGCCTTTGTCAGGTGGGTCATTGCCTCGGGGATGCGCGAAAAGTTCTTCACAAATCGTCGATAGTACGCGCACAGTCCGAAGAATCTGCGCACAGCTTTCTTATCGGCCGGTGGTGGAAACAATGCGATAGCAGCGGTTTTCTGCATGTCTGGCCGTACTCCCTCCTTGCAAACAATGTGGCCTAGAAAGAGCAGCTCTTCATAGGTAAAGTGGCACTTCTGTGCTTTCAAGGTCAGCCCGGACGATTTGATTGCGTCTAGTACTGTTCGAAGCCTTTTTAGGTGTTCCTCAAAGCTCGAAGCGAAGACATCAACGTCATCTAAATATACCAGACAAATCTCCCACTTAAGACCTGCCAGCACTGTATCAATTACTCGGGGATATCCCCACGTTCCTTGTGCCTCCGGTGTTGTGTACTCTGTCCCCTTATCCTGCGGGAAGGAATACATTGGTCAAACGGGAAGATGCATCAATGTCAGACTTCAAGAACATAATAATAATGTAGGTAATATAGCCATCACTGGAAATCTGGCCAAGCACTGCAAAAAATGTGAAAGCAAAACCTGCGCCCCAATTTTTAACCAATGTACAATCATTGGGAAAGGACGAGATCGTACGTCGAGAGAAATAATTGAGGCTTGCAACATCCGTCGTGCAAAAGACCACTGTGTCAGTACGTCTTCCATTAGTTTATCTCAGAAAGAATTGGATTTTCTGAGAACAGCAGGGCATGGGTTGTGAATCTTGGCGTTTGTTTTTTATCCCTTCCTGTTCTTTAGTGTTTTTTCCCCCGGGTTTTTAATTGTGACATAGGGTTAGTTTTTTATTCGTCGCAGGCCTTTACTCCTCCTTTTAGTTGCTTCGTGCTTTTAGCCCCCTTTTTTGGCCTCTTTAAAAATTCATCTTCCGTGAGGCCTTAATGTGTTTGTTGATTGCCGGCCCTTCATACCTCCCAGCCTACCAGGTATTAACGTTTCTAAAGTGTTTTTTTTTAATATTCTTAACGATTTTTATGTTTTTTTAATGCCATCATTTCTGGTATTGATTATCTATAGCTTTTAGCCCCTTTTGGGCGACCTCATCTTTCTTTACCGATCATCCGTTATTTCGCGCCTTGGCCCTATACACCCTCCGCTTCTCTTTATCGTCTTTCACCGCCACCACATTCACCAACATACTTTATCTACTGGCGTGACTGTCTTCTGGATTCCGGTGACCGAGCAACCTTTTATCTATGTTCCACCCCCTCATGATTGCTATATATTCTCTGTATTTCGCAATAAAAATTCAGTTGATAGTCTGCGCCTATGTACGTCCTTTCTTGTTTCTTGTGTCCCGTCCTTTGCGCTGCTCCACCACGATGCAACAGCACCAACTAGCCCAGCAACTTGCTCTTCTGATCAATTACTCGCTGAAATGTGGCTGGTGCAGAACAGAGACTAAATGGCATCACCTTGAACTCAAAGAGGCCATGTGGAGTGATGAATGCGGTCTTCTCGCGATCTTTTTTATCGACCTCAATTTGCCAGTAGCCGCTCTTGAGGTCAATCGATGAGAAATACCTGGCGTTACAGAGCCGGTCCAGTGTGTCGTCGATGCGAGGGAGGTGGTAGACGTCCTTCTTTGTGATGTTGTTCAAGCGCCGGTAATAAACGCAGAATCGAAGTGCACCGTCTTTCTTTCTCACTAGAACGACAGGTGCCGCCCAGGGGCTCTTTGAAGGCGGAATAACGTCGTCGCGCAGCATTTCTTCCACTTGATCTCGGATGGCTTCTCGTTTCGCGGCGACACTCGGTAGGGGCTCTGGCGGAGAGGTCTTGCGTGCTGGGCGGTTATAATGAGATGCTTGGCAATCGGCATTTGTCGGACTTTCGGCGATGACGAAAAGCATCCGCTGTAGTTTCGAAGGAGATTGCTGATCTGGTCGTTTCTGTTCCAGGGCAGGGCTGGGCTTATGTCGAAAGTGGGCGGGTTCTCTTGGTCAGGCGAATCTTCTGCGGATGGGTCGGAGAGGGCGAAATCTCATACGTAGAATATTTCGTCGAGGAAAGTAATCTTCGTTCCTTTGTTAATGTGCCGGTATTCTTCGCTAAAGTTAGTCAGCAGTACTTTGTCTTGGCCTTTGCGGAAATGTGCGATGCCTCTTGCGATGCCGATTCCTCGGTCGAGAAGCACCTGCATGTTCCCCTCGATAATGGCGTCAGTGTCACTCGCTTCCGTGGCGCCTACGGTGACGATGACGCCTGAGCGGGGTGGGACACTCACTTGTTCCTCCAGGACACTAATCGCAACGTGATGTTCCGGAGTTATCATCGAAGGGATGGCCTCGTCCGTGGAAAGTGTGATCATCTTAGATCGGAGGTCGATGATTGCGTGATGCTCATTAAGGAAATCCATGCCCAAAATCACTTCGCGGCAACATTGCCGTAGCACTAGGAAGGTCGCTGGATAGGTATGTTTCTTGAGAGTCACTCGCGCTGTGCATCGTCCTGGTGGCGTAATCAGGTGGCCCCCTGCGGTGCGAATTTGTGGGCCGTCCCAAGCGGTCGTTACTTTCCTCAGTTGCGCTGCGAATGGTGCACTCATCACCGAATAATTGGCTCGTTTGTCGACTAGAGCGGTGACTTTCCGGCCGTCGATAACCACTTTTAAGTCAGATGTCCTGGCTCTGGAGTTGAACGTCGTCCTCGGCGTCTAGTCACGGCTTCGTCGGGTGTGTGAATCGTGGGTGGGGCGTTTGGTCGAAGCTTTTCTTGATGGCGGCGTCGTTTTAAAGGTAGTTCGCGTCGTGGTCGAGGTTGTCTTTGTATGCGGCGTCGGCGTAGTGGGTGCGGCGTCTTCATACGGCGTGGTCGCTGGAGGATCTTCGTCGTTTCCTTGGCAAGCAACCTGGCCTCCACAGGTTGCTTTGTTTAGTTTCCCCTACGGGCTGGGGGACCTTCCTCGGACAGCCGCGGCGTAGCTGCGGGCCGGTGATGCGAAACGTGCGGTGGACGGCGATGGGGAGCGGGAAAGACGGCTTGACGACACGTACTCCTCTCTGCGCCGGTAGTCGTCGATTTCCCGTGGTCGGTGGCCGGGGAGCGGTCGTGTGGCGTCGATGGCGAAACCTCGCAGGCCGATGCGTCTGTATGGGCAGTGGTGAAGTATTTGCCCGGCGTAGCCACCATGGAAACACGGTGGGCGGTTGTCGGGAGTCCGCCACTCGTCGCATTTCCTAAAGGTGTTGCGTCGCTCGTAATGTGGGCGTGAGGGAGCTTGGGGCTGTCGTTCTTGTAGAGCTGGTGCGCGTCGAAGACGGCTTGGGGGGTCTCATCGAGGCGGAGGAATGCGTAGTGCACCGGCGTAGGTTAACACTGGAGCTTCAGCAGGAGGCGGAGGTGTCCGTGTGCTAAGCGCATGCTGCACTTCTTCGCGTACGATTTCCTCAAGGGTCGCGACTTGAAGCTGGTTGCAAGATGGTAGCAGGCGACGCAGCTCTTCCCGTACAATTTCGGGGATAACATCCCGCAGGTTGCCTTCGAATGCTGTGCCATCCGAGAGGGCAGTCGAGGTCACTTGGGGCAGTCGAGGAAAATAGCGGGCTCGTGCTTCCATGGTTTTCTCAATGGTGACTGCTTCCGTGGTAAATTTCGCGACTGTCTTCGGTGGATTGCGGGTCAGACCACCGAAAAGTGCTTGTTTAGCGCAACGCATCAAAAGCTGTACCTTCTTCTCCTCCGTCATGTCAGGATCGACACGTTGAAAAAGGCGATTCATGTCTTCTACGTACGCGGTCACAGTGTCATTCGTGTGTTGGATGCGTGATTCTAGAAGCAGCTGAGCTCTTCCTTTGCGTACGACGCTAGTAAACGTACCCAGGAGCTGCTTCTTGATGGTCGTCCAGGTCGTGAGAGAAATTTCGTGGTTTTCAAACCACGTTCTGGCAAGCCCGTCCAATGCAAAGTAAATGTTTCAGAACTTATGGCTGTCGTTCCAGGCGTTCAGTGCTGCTACACGGTCGTACATGTCCTGCCAGTCTTCTACATCTTCGTGTGGTTCTCCACAAGTCGGTGGCTCCGGGGCTGGCGAAGCACGACAGGCGTTGGCTGTGCACCAGGTTCCATCGTGAGGGGCATAGCTGGATAGCAGAGGGGCATAGCTGGATAGCACCTCCGCCAGATGTCACGTAGTGGTGACTGCAGTCCGGCGAACAGGAGCACAGCGAGAATGTCTTCAATACGAAACTCTTTATTCGGGCTGACTTGCGCCCGCAAAGAACTGAATCACTCGGCGGCGGCGTAGCAACAAGCGTGCTCGGCGGTCGTCGAACAGAATGACCGCCGCTGTCGGCCGTGCTCTTTTTAAAGCTGATAGTGAACATTCGAGATAAAGCTTGGGAAGTTACTAGAACGTTCTAGCACAAAGTAGAATCGGCGCCGCCTGGACGCGATCAATCGAGTTAAATCTAGGCACGTCTTGCGTCACAAACGAAGCGATAAAGCGGCGTGCCGGCAGCCTTGAAGCATGAACAAACAAATACTACAAACGAACGCTACAAACATTCGCGGCAATATGCAGGTAGTGCCCGCACAACTGGTAATGATCCACAAGCCGTAGTGACAAAGTCACACGTTGCTGCCGTGGACAAGGCTCTTGTTGGTGTCCCCGATCATGTGATCAGCGCGTTCAGCAATGCTCTGTCCCAGGTCATCTCAGTTAGGCTGAGTGATCTGCTGTGAGTAGCCGAATCCCGCCAACATGTCCTTCCTCCTATGGCACTGTTAACTCAGCCCAATCTTCTACCTCTCTTACATCAACGTCAGAGTTGATGCATATGACTGACAGCCTCCCTCTAACGTCTGCCCCGGTGACATAGAGATATTATGTCCAACTCAGAAATGTCGCGCTTCGTCCTCGCCGTCAAAATCTGATCGTGCTCATGTGAAGACCAAAAAAGGTTCATCGGGTATCACGAGAAAACCGACGTGTTGAAATAGGCTGTTGCCGCTTCATTTCTAAAACAATAATCATGGTGGGATAACAGTCCTTCAGTGGAAATGTAGCTAAATCGGTTCTTCTTTCCATGACTTACACAGGCTCTAACTTAAGCATAGCCCTGACATTATTGCCGCGAATCTTTGTAGCGTTCGTTTGTTGTGTTTATTTGTTCATGCTTCAAGGCTGCCGGCACGCCGCTTTATCGCTTCGTTTGTGACGCAAGACGCGCCTAGATTTATCTCGATTGATCGCATCCAGGCGGAGCCGATTCTACTTTGTGCCAGAATGTTGTAGTAACTTCCCAAGCTTTATCTCGAATGTTCACTATCAGCTTTAAAAAGAGCACGGGCGACAGCGGCGGGCATTCTGTTCGACGACCGCCGAGCACGCTTGTTGCTACGCAACCGCCGACTAATTCCGTTCTTTGCACACGCAGCAGACTCAGGTGGCGTAGCTCACGGACATCATACGTGAAGAAGTGCAGCATGCACTTGGCTCCCCGTCACAGACGATTCCAACGGAAGTTGAAGCCATGAACTTCGCCGCCGCACTACGCAGTCCTGCGCCCCGACGGGAACGACCAAGCCCTCTTCAACAGTCACCAGCTCTACAAGAACGGCGACCCTTTGCTCCCGCCCGCCCACCTTACGAGCGAAGCAACGGAACTAGGAAATGCGAGCAGTGGAGGACTTCCAACAACCGCCCACTCTGTTTCCATTGTGGCCATGCCGGGAACATACTTCGCCACTGCCCGTACAGACGCATCGGCCTGCGCGGTTTTGCCATCGACTCACCTCGACCGCTCAACGGCCAGCGACCACGAGAAATCGACGACTACCTTCGCAGAGGGCAATACGTGTCTTCAAGCTGTCTTTCCCGCTCCCCGTCGCCTTTCCGCTCCCTGTCGCCGTCCACCGCACGATTTCCATCACCAAGCCGCAGCTACGCCGCGTCTGTCTGAGGAAGGTCCCCTAGCCCCCGTAGGGGAAAATAAACAAAGCAACCTGTGGAGGTCAGGTTGCTTGCCGAGGAAACGACGAAGATCCTCCAGCGACCACGCCGTACGAAGACGCCGCACCTACTACACCCACGACGCATACAACAACCTCGACCACGACGCAAACCACCTTCAAAACTACGCCGCCATCAAGAACAGCTCCGACCACACGCCCCACCCACGATTCACATACCCGACGAAGCCGTAACCGGACGCCGAGGACGACGTGTAACTCCAAAGCCAGGACACCCGACTTAGAAGTGGTTATCGACGACCGGGAAGTCACCGCTCTAGTCGACAAACGAGCCAATTATTCGGTGATGAGCGCACCATTCGCAGCGCAACTGAGGAAAGTAACGACCGCTTGGGACGGCCCACAAATTCGCACAGCAGGGGGCCACCTCATTACGCCACTAGGACGATGCACAGCGCGAGTGACTCTCAAGAAACATACCTATCCCGCGACCTTCCTAGTGCTACGGCAATGTTCCCGCGAAGTGATCTTGGGCATGGATTTGCTTCATGAGCATCAAGCGATCATCTACCTGCGATCCAAGATGATCACACTTTCCACAGACGAGGCCATCCCTTCGACGAGAACTCCGGAACATCACGTTGCGCTTAGTGTCCTGGAGGAACAAGTGAGTGTCCCACCCCGCTCAAGCGTCATCGTCACCGTAGGCGCCGCGGAAGCGAGTGACACTGAAGCCATTATCGAGGGGAACATGCAGTTGCTCCTCGACCGAGGAATCGGCATCGCAAGAGGCATCGCACATTTCCGCAAAGGCCAAACCGAAGTACTGCTGACTAACTTTAGCGAAGAATACCGGCACGTTAACAGAGGAACGACGATTGCATTCCTCGACGAAATATCCGACGTACGAGTCTTCTTCGCGCTCTCCGACCCATCCGTAGGAGATTCTGCTGACCAAGAGAACTTGCCCACTTTCGACATAAACCCAGCCCTGCCCCGGAACAGACGAGACCAGATCCGCAATCTCCTTCGAAGCTACAGCGATTGCTTTTCGTCATCTCCGAAGGTCCGACAAACGCCGATTGCCAAGCATCGCATTATAATCGACCAGCACGCCCGACCTCTCCGCCAGAGCCCCTACCGAGTGTCGCCGCGAGAACGACAAGCCATCCGGGACCAAGTGGAAGAAATGCTGCGCCACGACGTTATTCAGCCTTCAAAGAGCCCCTGGGCGGCACCTGTTGTTATAGTGAGGAAGAAAGACGGCGCACTTCGATTCTGCGTTGATTACCGGCGCTTGAACAACATCACAAAAAAGGACGTCAACCCCTTGCCTCGCATCGACGACACACTGGACCGGCTCAGCAACGCCAGGTATTTCTCATCGATGGACCTCAAGACCGGCTACTGGCAAATTGAGGTCGATGAAAGAGATCGCGAGAAGACCGCATTCATCACTCCAGATGGCCTCTTCGAGTTCAAGGTGATGCCATTTGGTCTCTATTCCGCACCAGCCACATTTCAGCGAGTAATGGATACAGTGCTGGCAGGCCTTAAGTGGCAGATTTGACTGGTATATTTAGATGACGTCGTCGTCTTCGCTTCGAGCTTTGAGGAACACCTAAAAAGGCTTCGAACAGTACTAGACGCAATCAAATCGTCCGGGCTGACCTTGAAAGCACAGAAGTGCCACTTTGCCTATGAAGAGCTGCTGTTTCGGGGCCACATTGTCAGCAAGGAGGGAGTACGTCCAGACCCGCAGAAAACAGCTCCTATCGCAATGTTTCCGCCACCAGCCGATAAGAAAGCTGTTCGCTGATTCCTCGGACTGTGCGCGTATTACCGACGTTTCGTCAAGAACTTTTCGCGCATTGCCGAGCCACTGACCCCTCTGACAAAGGCAGATGTGCCATTCAAATGGGAAGCGCCGCAAATAGAAGCCTTCAAGAAACTTCAGTGCCATTTACAGTCACCACCGATCCTCGCGCACTTTGATGAAAACGCCGAGACTGAAATTCATACCGACAAAAGTAGAGTGGGCCTAGGCGCTGTCTTCGTTCAGAAAATTGACGGAGTGGAGTAGGTCATCGCTTACGCTAGCCGTTCCCTGTCCAAAGCCGAAGCTAATTATTCGACAACTGAGAAGGAGTGCCTTGCCATCATCTGGGCTACGTCGAAATTCCGCCCCTACCTGTACGGACGACCATTCAAGGTGGTCAGCGATCATCACGCACTGTGCTGGCTCGATAGTTTGAAGGACCCCTCCGACCGCCTCGCTCGATGGAGCCTGCGGCTCCAGGAGTTTGATGTAACCGTCGTTTAAAGTCCGGACGAAAGCACTCTGACGCTGACTGCCTGTCACGAGCCCCTGCAGATGCACCACCGCCGGACGACGATCAGGACGCTTTCCTGGGACCCGTCAGCTCCAGCTCTTTTGTACAACAGCAACGCACTGACCCCGACATAATATGCCTCATCGATTACATGGAAGGCAAGGTTTCTTCACCCCCCGCCTCGTTCAAGCGAGGATTGTCTTCGTTCTGTTTACGGAACGGTGCCCTCGTGAAGAAGAATTTTTCAGCGAACAAGACAGCCTACCTCCTTGTTGTACCTGTAAATCTCCGCCGAGAAGTTCTTCAGGCCTCACACGACGAGCCGACAGCTGGACATCTCGGGTTTTCTCGCACCCTCCGCCGCTTTCAAGACAAGTATTACTGGCCCCGACTCTCTGCCGATGTCGCACATTATGTGAAAACCTGCAGAGATTGTCAGCGACGAAAGACCCCTCCAGCCCGACCACCAGGATTTCTGGACCCCATTGAAGCCCCCTCAAGGCCCTTTCAGCAGATCGGCATGGACTTGCTTAGCCCTTTCCCGAAATCAACATCTGGGAATAAGTGGATCATTATAGCGACCGACTACCTGACCCGCTACGCCGAGGCAAAAGCCCTACCGAACGGGACAGCAGCAGAAGTCGCCAAATTTTTCGTGGAGAACATTCTTCTGCGACACGGCGCCCCGGATGTGCTCATCGCTGACAAAGGAACAGCATTCACGGCGGACCTGACGCAAGTCATTCTCCATTACAGCCAAACCAGCCACCGGAGAACAACTGCATACCACCCGCAGACCAACGGACTGACCGAGCGCCTCAACAAAACCATCGCCGATATGCTCGCCATGTATGTTGATGCCGAACACAAGACCTGGGACGTCATCTTGCCTTACGTAGTCTTCGCCTACAACACCGCAGTGCAGTAGACCACCCAGATGATTCTTTTTAGGCTCGTCCATGGCAGGCAGGCCACGACCACGCTGGACGCCATGCTGCCGAACGTTACCGAGGAAGATAACGTCGACGTCGCCGCCTACCTTCAACGCGCAGAAGAAGCCCGAAGACTTGCCCGATTAAGGATCAAAGACCAGCAGCGGACCGACGCCAGACGCTACAACCTACGAAGACGCAACGCGGAATTCAAGCCAGGGGACCGAGTGTGGGTTTGGACGCCCATTGGCCGCCGAGGTTTGAGCGAAAAGCTTTTGCGCCGCTATTTCGGTCCGTACAAGGTTCTTTGTCGGCTTGGTGAATTGGACTATGAAGTCGTTCCTGACCAAACGACTGCATCTGAGCGACGCCGCGCACGACCAGAAGTAGTCCATGTCGTGCGCCTAAAGCCCTATCATGCACGCTAGAGGACGCCGTGTTTCCACATTCGGTGTTTATTTTTCCACAATCCGTTTTTGATTGTTTATAACCGCATTATGTTCTAAAGCATCAAGTCGATGCTGCTTTGAGAGGGGAGTAATGCCGCGAATGTTTGTAGCGTTCATTTGTAGTATTTGTTTGTTCATGCTTCAAGGCTGCCGACGCGCCGCTTTATCGCTTCGTTTGTGACGCAAGACGCGCCTAGATTTAACTCGATTGATCGCGTCCGGGCGGAGCCGATTCTACTTTGTGCTAGAACGTTCTAGTAACTTCCCAAGCTTTATCTCGAATGTTCACTATCAGCTTTGAAAATAGCACGGCCGACAGCGGCGGTCGTTCTGTTCGACAACCGCCGAGCACGCTTGTTGCTACGCCGCCGCCGAGTGGTTCAGTTTTTTGCGGGCGCAAGTCAGCCCGAATAAAGAGTTCCGTTTCGAAGACACCCTCGTTGTTTTTTCTGTTCTCCGGACTGCAGTCACCACTACGTGACAATATGAGCGGCTTTATCGGTCCAGCAGGGCGTACACATCTCGTGAACACGTGTCCCGGTTAATGATATCCAGGACAGTCTGCTGATCCGCACGCTTCGGACATTTGGGATCATCAGCTGGGTGAGCACAGCGGCGACCGCAACAGCTAGGTGATTCAGAAGTGCTGGTAACTGATGAATGATTCTCTCGAAAATATGACAGTCCGTTGCCAACTTACGTGACTTAGTGATGCGGCCAAATCGCCAGCAGTTCCCACACTACAATGGCCGGGGTAGCAGTCTGTCTACACGATAGACTATGGTCCAAACATTTAGTTCACACTCACAAGAGTACCCTAAATAAGTCAGCATAACAGGTTCTGTGGGCACCAGGAGAACCACCAGCCTCCCTGCTACAGTGGTAGATGGACAGTGCCAACAGCGACATTATGAAAATCTTCAAGAATCTCTTAGGGTGAAGCGGAAAGATGAGCGCCGCGTATGATACCCTTAGTGCAGGCAAGCTTTTCATGAATAACTGAATGAAAGGCAATGAGGCAAAGATGTGCACTGCAGCAAGTCCACCACACAAATTAAATCAGAAGGCTTGCACACTATACCCCTCCTGTTAAACGTTCTGGCACCTGAAATTTCCAAATCGCGTCTGGTCACAGCCTTCAGCTGCTCCTGAATGATACGAGAGCTTAATGCACCATCTGCAGTAGGGAACAGCGCCACATGGATTACCTTGACATCATTATCACTGAATGATTCCATAGGAACGTTTTGAGCCGGCAAACTGGCGAACCAGGATGCCGGACTTCCTCCTGGGTAGGTGGAAGCCATGGTCAACAGCCTAGCAGTTCATCAACCCTAAATTCCACAGGACAAAAAGCCTGGACTAATCCTCCACCTGCGGAACTGCCTCACCATGAACCGATGACAGTCGAGAGGACTATGCAGCAGAGCTCTAGGAGAAGCAGGACACTGGAGGGGTCAACAGGTCGCGGTGAAGAGGCTCCTTCGCGAAGGGGCTCCACAGCGCGGGTGGTCTTCGTGGGCCGTGCTAACACCAGCAACGCTGTCGCGTGACTGCCTATGCCGTGCTTGCGCGCGCAGCATGCGCCATTCATCTTCATTCTTTCCCTTCTTTTAGATGTCTCAGCCGGAGCGCTTAGAGTCACTGGAAAGTTATTCCAGTGACTCAAGGAGCGCTGGTCTTAGCACTCCGCTGTGCGGCTTAGGCAGGCGCTACGGCAGTGTATGTCTTACTCGTCTTTTTTCATCCCCCCCCCCTCGCGAACACACTGCGCATGCGTTGTTACCGCCACATCAAGATTATAATATTCCGAACGATTATCTCTTTGTGTGAAATTTTGAAATTGTTTTGTTTCTTCGCCGCTATTGCGGGGTAATCATTGTGTCTTCCTCCTCCATCGGCATACACGCATTATACGAAAAAAAATTGAATTTATAAAAAACTCTCTCTCTAAGATCATTCAACAAAAATGAACTGAACGCACATGCTCAAGCCATCCGCACAAAGGAAAAAATAATGTTCCCCAAAAAATAAGTAAACATGCATGGGGTGTCACAGAACCACGCACAACTGCAACTATAAAAATCACGCCATTCCTCAAGCTAATTGCCGATAGCAGCTGTTGGCTTCAACAGATGCCGACTCCTGATCGACGCACTTTAGAGCCTATGTACAGAGAGACCTGGAAAAATAGCTCGAGACGAAGCGCGCATCATCATGACAGCTGTACAGAGCAAATATTCCTGCATCAGCCAGCCTAGTCTAATTTTGTACATTGTTCTTTCTAGCATAATTGGGGCGTGTCTTTTGCCTCAAAAATGCAAGCGCTAGTAGCAGTGCTTAGCGTGAATCGCTAACACGAGAAATAAGCGCTGCACGGCTCTAAATTCGTGCAGAAAAAAAATGACGAATGCAGCAGTCTGCGCTCCCACTGTGTTTGCCGCCAAATAAAGCTTTATCTGGCCCAGGCTTATACACTAAAGTGGGAAGGCATTGGGCATTCTCCTCCCAGGTATTGGAGGGTGTACCGGTTCTACCACCATGGATATCTCCCGCTGTCCTACTGTACGGCCTTTGTGCTCGGTTCGCAAGCTCTCACCAACGTAAGGCAGCCGCAGGCCAAAGGCGACCAGACTAGCTACGACAACGTCAAACGACCCTTCACTGACAGGCAGCGTACCGGATCTTTTGTACACAGGCAAGCCATCTATGCATGGACTTAATTGCACGGCCTCCAAGCGAATAACTAATGTGTAAGGAATCACTGGTCAGCAGCACATAGTGAAGCTTCCAGTTTGTACTTATAGTAGCACGTACAGAACGCCATACTTACCAAAATTTCTTGTTCCCATAGTAGAATAAGACTACCTGCACACAGCAGAACAGTAGCAATGACTGCAATACTAGCGATTCATTCTAGTTTGATTTCATATAGTAGTGACTTCAATCGTTACGGAAGCGGCAGGAGGTTGGGAAGCGAACCGCCTGACACGCCATCTCGGCTGGTCTGTTGTACTTCTCGCCGAATTTTCCTTTAACTCCCTGCACCCTACCCTACTCTATCCTAGTGTTTCTGACCTTCACGTTAACATCGAAATTTCCAGCCTTCCTGAAGAAAGGCGGGTACACTAAACGCCCGATAAATTGCTGTTCACTGGCCGATAACATCCCCCACCGCAGAGCTGAAAAGGGGAATGAAAAGACCTCCGGCACGTTAGGTCACCCGATATATAAGCTGTTTGATGACATAGTCAACATTTATTCGGTGCTTTTAGCACAGGTAACGTAACCGGTCCTTATTTTGAAGGTATGGTCGTCCATGCCGTGTATGAAATACGCATTATATGCCATCTTGTACACTATGATTAAAATAGTGTCCATATTCAGCATCAGCGCGTACATCTCTGAAGCGTGCCATGGTTAGTAAGTTCGTGCCGTGGTTCATGCAGCAACGGCACGTACAGCAAGCAGCTATGAAGACAGGCCTCATGAAGGAACTAAAAGTTCGAACCGAAAAGCGCTATCAGAAGTGGAACTGCTTACGCTCGCTGCGTGCCGAATAAGGTTGCTAGCTGCAGTAACTGCGGAGAACCGAACAAGAGAGCCTTTCAACCGGTGGCCGCTCTTTTTAAATATTAGCTGTACTGTTAATAAAGACAATGTGCCTTTTCCTCCCCAAATGAGTGGTTATAACCGATAGCTGCCATATGCTCGATAATATTTCTGAAATATCAAGAAACTTCGTACCTACTTGATTTCTTTTCTTCTTGTGTGTGCTGTGGTACAACCGTTATCTTGTGATATGTGCAAGTAATTTTAGGATAGCGTCAAGAAGTACACGGCTTGCGGTTGTGTGTGCTATTGTGCTAGTACTTTGATATTACACTAAGACATTTTCAAAAGTCGCGTCTTTGTGTCGTGCACTATTCCAGGAAGCAAAAAAAATGTGTTTTGTTTACATTGTTTGATATATTTTTGTAACGGTATTGCTGCAGACTGCGTAGTGTCAGAGGTCCCATCAGGTATCAACTGCCTTAATCTTCTTTCTCTGCATCGGGCTGTGTATGTTGTCTGCTGCTAAAGCTAAATAACTAAAAATTTGCCAGTAATTAACTACCGAAACAAAACTGCTCAGCGTTAAATTGAGTTCCCCTGCTTGTACTGTACTAAGCTGGAAAGCGGAATTGATTATCGCGGCGTTTCTTACTCTGCGCGTCATGCTCACCTCACCCCTGCAGGGGCCAACAAGTACCACTGTACGAAGCCATCGGCGGGGAACGCAGAGACAGCCGCAACTTCTCCCAATTCTTGTCCACAGAGGCCTTCCGCTTTAACATCGCCAGCTCTTTTCGCGCGGGCGGCAGAACTACCACCGTGAGTTTAGGTCGGCCCTCAACTTGCCTAATTCCTTCGCGACAGCGTGCTGCCTGCCTGCCTCTTTGAATTCCTAACACCAGCGCACACCGTGCACCAGTGGCTAGCACTCCTTGTGCTGCGTTCTTTCTTCGCTTTGTCTCTGCACCTCTCGAGTGGTGGTTTTGTTTACTTGCAGGCGGCATTAGCGTACACTGGACTCGTCGGGAATTTTTCCACTGTGTCGGTCACCAGAACAGAGAGTCCCTCCTACAACTGTCGCATAAGGCTGGTGCTCTTAGCTCAAAATCTGCGCCCAATGGTGCTGATTCAGTGAGCATTCGCCAACAGAAAATACTATCCACCTGCAGCTTGCGAGCATTACTTTCGTAAGGAGCGTGTCTATTTCCTGTCACTCACTGCGCCTCTTTAATTTATGGGTCTCTGACTGTCCGCTCAGAAGCTCTAACTTTTGCTTTGGCAGGAAATATCGCCATGGCTCCGTGACCTAACTGCAGTAGCAGCCTGCGGATTTAACACCCAGCTGCATTTGCCATCATCTATCCTTCGGTATGAAATCTCTTAATCCTAATTAAAATGCAGCCTGAAAAGGCGTGGTAACATAGACTTGCATATCAACAGAGGGCGGTGTTAGGCAGGTTGGTTCATATCGAGTGCAGCCAGATGGGTTGCGGATGAGGGCACGTTCACAAGAAATGAAAGACGGGAGGAGCGCAACTTTCTAGATATTTTAAAGATCTTACTCTGCTATTAAAGAAATGGCGCCACTATATGTATGACGATGCTTTCGCTAAAGTTTTAAATTCCTTCCGACGTAACGCTTGGGGTTTAACTTTCACCAATCACCTCCCAGTCAGGAACAGCCAGTCCCAGTGCCGTCGTGTACAAGCTTTTCGTTCGCCTGGTGCTCGGCTTATGTGCGTTGAGATGGCAATGTGGTGTAATAAAAATCTCGTGTGCAATGGCGTTCTTTGGCTAATCCTGCCTTTCCTTCATTAAAAATCAACATGATTATCATCAATAATCAGGCCAAGCGGCGCCAAAAAACGAACAAGAGCACGAAAGGCAGACAACACTTAGCGCCAGTCCTGTCTGCCTTTCCGTGTTGGTTGGTTGGTTTATTGGGTTTAACGTCCGAAAACAACTCAGGCTTTAAGGGACGCCGTAGTAAAGGGCTCCGGAAATTTCGACCACCTGGGGTTCTTTAACGAGCACTGACACTGCACAGTACACGGGCCTCCAGAATTTCGCCTTCATCGAAATTCGGGCGCCGCGGCCGGGATCGAACCCGCGTCTTTCGGGTCAGCAACCGAGTGCCATAACCACTGAGCCACCGCGGCGGGGCTGTCTGCCTTCCGTTTCGCCCTCATACCCAACCCCAAACCAAAACTCTCTATCATGAATAACTACACAATACAGAAATCTGTCGCAGACCGAACGACACAAAGACAACAACAGAGAACAAACACGACAAGCAGCACTCGTCCTGTCGTGTTTGTTCTCTCTTGTGGCCCCCGTTTCGTTCGCGCTGTGACAGATTTCTGTATTATGCATCGACACCAACTAGACCAAACTTCTGTACTTCTGCATGATTAACTGCCTGCAATTGTCGCAGCTTACGCTAACCTTCTGTCATGGCCGTGTTTCTTGGTCCTTCAGCGCCGTACAAGAAACCACGTATTTCGCTGTGATTCTTCTCATTCTAAATCTAATGAAAGGTGATTTCGATACAGAGTGTCTAGAATGCTCTACCAAAACTCTGTCCACATTCCATGCAGGCCTCCAAAGATTTCTTGATTTCAGAGTTGAAGGTGTCTGGTTTTCTTTATGTGGTGATCGTGGAGGTTTCTTAAATGCAGGTAAGGCAGTTAAAGTTATCTGCTAAAGCACGCACATAAATAGCTCAGAAAACTAACAGGGGAGCAGTAATTCTTCGTGCCTAATGAACTGCACATCATCTGAATCAAGTAGCACACAAGCATGGCTGCCCGCTGCCATTCTCGGCGCCTTCTAAGCTGAATCGTTTATAAAAGCGTATTGGAAGAGGTGCCAGCAAATAGGAACGTGGTTGCGTCGTAAAACAAAATGCGCCCTGCGCATACTGCATTCTGGCATTGCCTACGTGGGGAACTTGGCCGGTGTATCAGAGTTCACACTGGCGAACAGGTAACTATAGTTGGAAACTAGAAGTGATGTTACCTACTAGCGCATTGTTTGTACACAAATGTCAGCCTCTGCAAAAACCATTCCAGATTTTCCCCAGGTGCAGTGATGAAAAAGCACAAGAACTACTCTAAGCACATTTAATCAAGAAAAAAGAAGCAGGCTGTATCAATCGTACGTCAGACAGACCTTCTTTGGTGTCTGTTATAAAAATGTGCGAAAAAACGACGACTCCAACGACAAGAAGTCACCACGAGCACTCGTAGTGTTTTCTTTTTAGCTTTTATTTATTATTTATTTATTTATACATACTGCAGCCCTATTGGGCTATTGCAGGGGTGGGTGTGAACAACAATGTAGGAAAACATGAAGCACAACAATGGCAAATGTCCGAAACATCTGAAACAGTATGAGTGAAAACAAGAAAAACGGAAAAACTATTCAATAGCCACTAAAAACAGCTCTAAAGGAAGAGAGCGAGTAGAACCGGGTAAGCAATTCCAATTTTCGATTGCACGCGGAAAAAAACTGTATTTAAAAGTGTCCGTGCGGGCAAAATAAGGCGTGATGTTTAGGCTGTGGTGACTTCTTTTTTGCGCGGTTTGACCATGGGTCAACACCTACTCGCCCAACTTTCCTCTCAACATTCTTACCAGTTTTTTTGCAACCCTCCAATGCCTAGGCTAGCAAAGTGTGCATGATTATTTGCTACTCGAATAAACCTCCGTTGAAAGCTATGGCTCGTCCCGCCTTGCCTCTCTTGTTAGCATTTCTTATGTTCAACCCATCTGGCTGTAAACTTAGTTGCATGTATGTCGTGAAGAATGGTGCGGTACAGGTTAGTGACATGTGTTGACAGTTACTTTGCACGCGCTTCTTTCGTGCCTGTGCAAAAGCACAAGCCGTTCGTCGTCATGACAACGAAGGAGCCAAAGGTAGTTTTCCTGCACCCACCTAACACTGGTTTAGCCATATGTTCATGTCAGTGTTTGCTTGCTTGAACCGCGTTGTATTTCGAAAGCTGGAGCGCAGATTTACCACTTGCGGTGCGCATTCTTTGAGCAAGAAATATATAATGCAGCCAGCGTGCCGTCGCCTCCGGAGAAGCCCAGTCTCTCAGCGCATCGGACGAAAACGCGCTATGATCAGGTGCACGGGAACTTGCTTTCTCTATTTTATATTCCAAAGGGACAAATGATGCGTGACATTCCTGGGGTGATACATTATAATGAAATAAAGCTCGCTGGAAAGGCGTCCTGCCATGCTGATTATCCCAGCAGGGCCTGTGCTCCAACTAGCCCAGCTAACCAGCTTACTACGCAACCATGGAGTGCGACATCAAAAGAACCACATGTACCACACAGGGAAGAACACGAATCGCCAGTTCGGACATAAGGTAGCGGCTCCAGCCCACGAGCATCCGTATTTGCAATGCTTGCTTACGATGAAATTCGCCGATAAATTACCAAGCTCAAAATAACGTATCTTGAAAACAGCAGCCGAAAGAACAGAGCAGCTTCTCGACAGTACAGGGAAGCAGCTTGTTTGGCAGTGTACTGGGATTTTTAAAGAAATATGTAATAAGTAAGTGCGTAAGCAATCTAGGATGGAGCTGGAAGAGCAGACACGAAGCTTGTGAACGCTCAACGTCCAATATCATCTGGCAGAGGCACGAAACGTGCGCAGATGCACAGCGAATCTAGTTTAAGTTGGCCGCCCCTTCCAATGGGCCACTTTCCATCAGCCGGCATCGGTTAGCTAAACAAAGTTTCGAGCGCGTTGCTTCGGGTTAAGCATAGGTGCAGAGCAACAGTGAGGATGTTCACAACAATGCCCATCACTCCACTAACTGACAAACTGCGTTGTCTCTCTCTTCGTTCATTAGTCTGTTGCGCTCTAGCTACGGCAATTCACTAACTACTAGAGCATGAACGTCCTACCAGCCCTATGTGGCGCACGGCCTACCAGCGGTCGAACAGAAGCGTGTCAGTACGTTGGCTGGACCTTTGTGGCAGCCCGAGAGAATCAAATCCGGGACAGGCAGTCAGCGAGTAGGGCGGGGCAGAAAACCGAACACTCATATTCGTAGGCACGCTCCCGACAATGCTCTCTACACTCAACAGGGCGTCTACCTGGACTGGAGCCACCCGGGTGACTCGTGTGGAACCGCCAACGACGGCGACAACCTGGTCGACTTCATCCACAAGCTGAAGGACGTCAACATGTCCGTGGTGCTCGCCGTGCCCCCCATACCAGCACTCCTGCGCTTCTACGAACTACCGCGGGTCCTACCGCTGCTCGACTACTTGGTGGTGAAGACGCACACGCTTCGGCTCAGCGAGGTCGTGCACTGCAGCGGTGCGCGCGAATACGCAGCGCGTGCGTTCGAAGACATCCGGCGCTCCATACCGCGACCCCAGTGGGACAAGCTCGCTTACTCGGTCTCGGTGAGGCGAAGAGTGGATCTTTTTTTTATTTATTTTTTATTTATTGATACTGCGATCTTTTACAAGACCTTCGCAGGGTGGGCACACAATACATAAATTCTGGAAACAACAAAAACGACCTCATGAACAAGCAAACAATACAAGAACAATTGATCAACAATTTAAGATCAAGAACACAATTTCAAAAAGTACAAACGGAACAAAGAAATGTAGTGGTACGACATTATAAAAAAGTTAAAGGTGTCTTTCAAACCTTTTTAGTGAAGTTTGGGTTACTGCATCATTAGTTAGATTATTCCAGTCTGTAATCGTTCTGGGGAAAAAGGAGTACTTAGAGGTGCTAATTCGGGGAGGGGTGGACCTTAATCCTGGGCCAGCAGTGTTTCGATGTCATAGCGATGTGTTAATAACGGCGAGCAACAACGTTTTCACGTGATTACATGCAACCTGCCCGAAATTTCCGGAGCCCTCCACTACGGCGTCTCTCATAACCTTAGCCGCTTTGGGACGTTAAACCCCATAAAACCAAACCAAACCAGACCCAACCTTTCGATTTATAATAAGTGAAATGCAAGGCATGCTTCGGAACCAAACAAAAAAATTGAATGAGTCCAATCCAACACGATGAAAAAAATTGTATGGGTGAGCTGAATTAGAATTTAATGCTTGACTATAATGTGCTCACTGCCCCAACGTCCCTCATAAAGAAATGCAAACCATGGAAGAGCATCTATCTGAACACTTGTATTATACAGTGGCTTCAAGAACGTGCACGGTTTATGAGTGTTTAACGTCCCAAAGCGACTCAGGCTATGAGGGACGCTGTAGTGAAGCGTCGGGAAATGTCGACCACCTAGAGTTCTTTAACGTGCACTGATATCGCACAGTACACGGGCCTCTAGAATTTCGCCTCAACTGAAATTCGACCGCCGCGGCCGGGATAGAACCCGCGTCTTCCGGGTCAGCAGCCGAGCGCCATAACCACTTAGCCATCACAGCGGCTTTCCCAAACTTAGCTTTTCCTACGGTGAAGCAGGTGTTCACCTACTGTAGGACGTTTTGCTACAACGCTTTCCTTTTACCTGCTTATAACCCGACAAAGGCGCACTAAGAGCTACCGGGAGGCGCTTCGAAGCGCTTGGCGGCCTTTTGCTACAGCGTGTCGCACCTGATGAAATCTTTTTTCGGGAAAGTGACGCCAAAACCATCCGCTTTCCGTAAACTTATACAAGGCAGTCGCCAAAAATTTATTTCCACAATCCCAATTTCACACTCTTTTTCACAATGACAGTACTAAATTAGGTTCCGCGTTTAAAGCATATTGGGACCTGTCGAAACGTCGCTAAAGAACCCCAGGTGGTCGAAATTTCCGGAGCCCTCCACTACGGCGTCTCTCATAGCCTCAGTTGCTTTGGGACGTTAAACCCCATAAACCAAACCAAACCATCATTGTTAAGCAGTGGTGTTACCAACCACAGAAAGTGAAAATATACAAAAATACTGCTTCACTGATGATTGGACCGATGAACCGAAATTTAACCGATGGGCGGGCCTCACAATATGGACGCGAAGGCGAAAAGTGTGAGGTGGAAACCTAGAATTCATTTGTACATGAAATGTTCATGCGACGCAAAGGCCCGACTGCAGTGGCCTGTTCACGTCCCCCGCTTGCTTATGGCCCGTTTATACGAGATGGAAGCACTTTTTGCCCACCTCGTATCACCACCAATCCGACACCGAGGTGCCATATCTGAGCGCTTAGTGGCCTTGTCGCATTAAGATAAGCAGCAGCGAAAACTCGTCAGTGGAGGCGTCATTTATCATAATCAGTGGGGAGACTTTCCGCGAGCTCGTCTCTTTGTTGTTCCCATTAACCAAACACCCCGATGTACAGGATGCGCCACGGGTTGCGCGCCCTACAACGCAGGTCGCTGCGGACACATTCACGGCGAGGTACGCGAGCCTGGGCGCCGTCAGCTCTGGTCCCTCGTCCTGGGACACCACCACCAGGCAGTCGGCGAAGACCCACTACGCAGCTGTCTGCCAAATGAACGCCACCCGATCCCCACAGCATCCCGAGTGTGCCATAGCGCACGCAATCGACGGCCAAGGCTTCAAGGTGCGCCGCTGAAATAAACAGCCACAGCTCGCCGCAGTAGCGATGTGCACGCCTGAGTGGCGTGCAACTTGTCTGCTCCACGCGTTAGTTTACAGAGTCGTTTAAGGTAAAAGTTCTTCAATACAGGAATGCTACTTCTCTTCGAGCTATGTCTTATTCCTTAACTTCCATAGCTCCCGCTACATAAAACTAGCTTGCCAATCCACGGGGACGTTGTAAATGCTTGCCCTCAGAATATTCTTCACAAATTCTTAATAAATCCCCTGGTTGCTGCGAAAATCGAGCGGCAAGCGCCATATCACGACGAATCAAAGCAAAGAGGCATCTGTTTTTTTTTTCTTTTTTCAAGAAACTACGCCAGCGAAAGCTAGCGCACAGAGCCCCCTGGTGTCCCTATTCCCTAGCATTAATGTCGGGATGTCACCGCTACGTTTTCCGTTCATTGCTTCTCATTTGATTCGTAAGTGGTGTGTGGGCTTGTGCGCCCCTTTGCGCAGCATGGCTATGGAGAACCCCGTAATAAAGCCATCAAGGCTAATTCAGACCACCTGGGATTCATAAGTTGCGCTGCAATCACTCGGCAAGCGGAACGTTTTACATTCCGCCTCCATAGAAATTCTGACCGCCGAGCTCGGGATTACATCTTGTTACCTTTGGCTAAGTAGCCGAATGTAGCGCTAAGCAAGCGCTACACCCTTTCAGTTGTGCTAACCCTCCACCTCACGCTTTCGCTTTCGCTGGGCTCCAATAGACGATATGCGAAACAGCTTGGCCGTCTGGCAACACCGCGCCGGCAGCTTACGGTTTCCATCTTGGTTCCGCCGAATTCGTCGAGCTGGGGCGTCGTTTCCTATGCGTGCGTTCTTTATACCGGTGAAGCTTTGATGAATCTCGCCAGAGGAATTTGCAAAGTACGTAGTCGATACGCTGGTCAAGCTATTTGCGCAGGTGTGAAAATCGTATGCTTTGGTTGCTTCCGGTTTTTGATTGGATTGCTCCCAAAGTTAGACAAATGGTTTTGTCGTGGAGCAAGCTGCCGCAGCTTGCCACAGCGATACTAAATGAAGACGGCCTGAAACCCTTTCAGCACACTGTCCTACTTTGTAACTTTGAAATGCATCCCACGCTCATTATAAGGTAGCTACGTTATTCCCTTTTGAACAGAATTTTTTGCCGCCGATATCGATTGTAAAATTTAGGATTCCTGAAAGCGTAAAACAATCGTTCCTCACTTTTCGTACATAGTGGGTATAGGGCGCGTTGGCATTACATTAAGAAGAAAGAAGTGCGTGGCCCCTTGCAACAACTCCACGGTCCCGAGAGCTCTCTAGCCTTTCTAAAAACGACGGAACGAGGGGAAAACTCAACTGAACAAGTAGCAAACGAAGCAGTAATCGGCGTATCTTTCCTTGAGTGCACTCACCTCACCCCAGCACGAGCGATCGAGGTTTGTAGAAGAAGCGCACCTGGTGCCAATGGCCACGATTTGCCAGCGAATTAATGAAAGCGCTTCTTCGCCACTGGACTACGTGCTTGAGCAACACAGGCGTAGGACGGCAGAAAAAATTCCCTCCACTAGATTGCTGCTCAAGTGCGCATCGATATGTTCACGTCCGGCCGACTACATGAGTGATCAGAGAGTTAGTTGTGTTGCCTGCTCTGTGAACTTTATGTAGAAAAGTGTGTTGCAAATTGTTTTTTGCGCATTATTGTGTTACAACCTGCATATGCGTCCTCTTTTTTTTTCCTAACTTGTATTATAAGTAAGATTTTTTCAAATGTTTTACTTTTTGCCACTGCATTGCTAACCGTGTATGGGTGCTGAGGCCTTCGTCAGGCAAGTCAGCCTTTTGCCTCAGCTCCTCTTTACATAGAAAGAAATAAAATTGAATTGAATTTGAAATCGGCTCCTAATTTTGATCGCACACAAGAAAGACTCCGATCCGTGTCATAGTTTAAACGCAAATAACTGATGTAGCTTTGTGACAAATCAGCGCAGCTAACAAAACCTGTGCACTGGTCTGCATGCTGACACATGATACCCCGCGTGGCATTTGGTGTTATTAAAACGTTTCCATAGAGCAAACAAATGAAGAGCGAGAACGTGAAACATACCTGGTTCCCGCATGCATCGTGGCACCCTCGCAGAGTGCCCAGCGTAGGGGAACAATACATCGCATCTCACGTTTCAAAGCGCAGTCGTTTTAACCGAACGGTGCATAGGCAGCTGTTTCGTTTTCTTGACGGAACCAACATGGCGGGCGTAGTTCTCAGAGCGCCAAGAGATGGCGCTGTGAATTTCGCATCTAGCCTATTCTACCGTCCGCAGCACCAAGCAGTGGTCTAAAACTTGTTTCATCAGCGCCTTTGTTACGCTTATGAAACGGCGTGACGGCTCCAACACATGACTCCTGCGCGAAAAGCCTGATTTAATGACGTTTCTCTATAACAATTTCAGTTTATTGCCTCAATATAACTTAAGACTATACAACTGAAGCTGCTTGAAACATCACTTAGAAGGATGATGGTTCTGGTTAGTGGGGCGAAATATTATCGGCGACAGTTTTAACACCTTATAATAAAAACCAAATATTCAGCTTTTATAATCGCTGTGTTTGAGTGCATTTTCATAGCAGTGAAGAAAGAAAACGAATTTCTCATGGAAAACTTGATTTCACTGTTCTGCTTGTGCTGGTAACGGCGGCAGCAGAAACATGAGCCGCGGCTAGCAATGGCACCCAGCTGCCCGTGGGGCATTTCAACTTTCGCAGTTTCTGCGAACAGTCCGGAGATCGTAGCCTCTACAAAATTTCCGAAGAGGCTAAGACTAAAAGAAAACTTTTACTCAACTTTTGATTACCATCACCCAGTGGAACCTAGTTCCTGTAATACATAGTGCGGTTATCGGGTTGTCATGCACTTCCAGTTTTTGTTGAACTAGCCAGTTCAGTCAGCATAGGTTAAACAATGGGCCTACCTTTCGAGAGCTGAGACAGTGATATTATACTTCATTACCGCTAGCTCTTTTAGTTTCTTTGTTGTTTTCACGTAATGTGGTAAACCTTCGCGGTGATAAATGAAAATATTTATTGGTTTCCAGACAAAGCGGAAGGTGAGCGAACTGTTGAAGCAAAGGGCGCTTAGGTGCAGTATTTCAGCATCATAAGGGACACCTGTTCACTTTCCGTCCAGGTTGCAACATTCGCGGGGCCAGAAGAACTACGCACGCGGATTCGCAACGCCTACAATGACGGCATGGGCGACGTGCCAATCGTGGTGTATGACATCGACCTGGACGACTTTGAAGGAACGTGTCCCGGCGGTGACATGTCGCCCCTCATCCACACTCTTGCGGTTAGCACGCACAATTCATGACCAGCACTTCTGCTTCACGGCGACATTTTTCACTACAGCGCAATTGTTGCCACGTCAAGCGACGACTCTCATTACAGGATTTTTTTAACTGATATACTACGCAATAAACTAAGCGACCTACGCTAAGCTGTTCCACTTTCTTCAATCCTACACACATTTGTTTCGATTGCGCTGCAGGCAATTCCAGCAGGCTAATTTTGTATTTGTGATTACCTCAATGCGTTTTATATCACTATAGTCGTTCATAGCTTGCTTATTTTCTCTTAGCCTTTCTCGATAGCAGTTTGTGAGACATTCGAGTGGCTGCTCAATTTTTTTTAGGACCTGCTCTAGCAAAAGCGGTTTTCGCCAATACAAATAGAAATGTAAACCACACTCAAAACCAGGAAATGCTTGCCATGCGTCCGGGCGTTGCATTTCCTGTCTGCTCCAAGTATGATGCGTCAACTTCCAAAAAATGTTTCTGGGTAGTAGTAGTAGTAGTAGTAGTATGTTTATTTGGCCATATTATATACAATATGCCCTCGAGGTGAGGCTAAAAGAGGTAGACCAAGCATGCCTCCTGACAAGGCCTACACCCCGATCAACACATCATGGAAACTGGGGCCGAATGGACAAAAGATTAAAAACAATGAGCAAACATGATCAGAATAAAAAATAGTTAATGACCGAATATAATACATAATAATTAACAATAAACAAAATATTTAATAATATTGTAGCGTGCAACGCAAAAAAGAACACCAGCGCAGAGACGAAAAACCTGCGGCGGACCCCCCCCCCCCCCCCCCCGTGGTTCGAGCGCGTGCGCGAGAGCCAACTAACTTCTTCCTCTTCTAGTGCATGCACTACTTCTGTCTCTCCGAATGCATGAATCACTGCCCCCCCTCTTCTGCAGCATCGACACGATGCGGCTAGGAGAGAAAAGTCAGCGAAAGAGTGGAACACAGCTGCAGTGGAGCGCCGTTCAGTTAAGTAGCCGGTCGTGGTAAGGCTTCATGCGAACAACGTGTAAGACTTCAGTTCGGTGCAACCGGCGCGATGAACAAGCTGTCGGGGCGCGAGCAACTGCATAAGTCACATCACTGATGCGGCGCACTACTTCGTAAGGGCCGAAGTATCGGCGCAGCAGCTTTTCAGAGAGCCCGCAGTAACGAATAGGTATCCAAATCCACACAAGGTCGCCGGGCGCATAATTGACGAAACAGCGCCCAAAGTTGTACCTAGCGGTGTCGTCTCCTGTTGACGGTGGATTCGCAGGCGGGCCAGTTGACGCGCTTCCTCAGCACGCTGAACGAAGGTATCTACGTCGAGGTCAGCGTCAGAGTCGCAGTAAGGGTCGACGGGCAACATAGCATCCAACGGAGTGGTCACCTGGCGACCGAAGACAAGCTGAAAGGGGGTCAGTCGGGTTGTTTCCTGCAGGGCGGTGTTGTACGCAAACGTTACGTACGGCAGAATGGTGTCCCAAGTCCGATGCTCGACGTCAACGTACATTGATAGCATGTCGGCTAGTGTGCGGTTGAGTCGCTCTACCAACCCTTCTCCCGACGTTGGCATTCACGGCATGTTTTTACGTAGGCCCGCACCTATGGGAGTAACCTGGGCCAATAATACTTTTGTCTAATCCGGCCGAGTGTACGGGTGACTCCAAGGTGGCCGGCGGATGGTGCATCATGACAGGCACTCAAGATCTCAGACCGCAGCTGTGATGTTACGACAAGTAGGAACACTTCTTCGCTGCTGGCAAAGTTGCGCTTGTAGAGAACACCAGACCGTAAAGTGAAGGTGTGAAGCCCTCGAAGAAAAACACGCGGAATGGGAGCTTCACTGCCTTCGAGGTAATCGATGAGCGGCGCCAACTCCGAGTCCGCCCTCTGAAGCTGCGCCATTTGGGTGGTACTATCAGAGCCCAGGAAAGGAAAATCATCGGTGGTTTCTTCGGTATTGATTGGGATAGGCGCGCGCGACAGACAGTCCGCATCCTGATGCTTAGGCCAGACTTGTAAACTACTGTTAAGTCGTATTCTTGCAAGCGTAAGCTCCCTCTAGCCAAGCGTCCTGAGGGGTCTTTGAGGCTCGCCAGCCAGCATAAGGAGTGGTGGTCGCTTACCACACGGAAGGGTCGTCCGTAGAGGTACGGTCGGAACTTGCAGATGGCCCATATCACTGCAAGACATTCTTTCTCCGTCGTAGAATAATTGGTCTCGGAGCGCGTAAGTGTTCGACTAGCATAACTGATGACCCGTTCTGCACCGTCTTGCCACTGGATCAGTACTGCACCAAGGCCAACATTGCTGGCGTCAGTGTGGATGTCCGTAGCAGCATGCTCGTCGAAATGGCCGAGTATCGGAATGCTTTGCAGACGGCTGCGAAGCTCGATAAATGCAGCCTCTTCGTCGGTCCCCCACAGGAAGGGCGTGTCGTCACGGGTCAGTGCGTTCAGCGGTTCCGCGATTTTCGAGAAATCTTGAATGAAGCGCCTATAATAGGAGCACAGGCCTAAAAACCGGCGAACGGCCTTCTTGTCAGTTGGGCGTGGAAAACCTGAGACGGCAGCGGTCTTCTCAGGGTCCGGGCGAACACCTTGTGCGCTGACAACGGGACCAAGAAAGCGAAGTTCCTCAAAGCCAAAATGGCATTTCTCGGCTTTGATGGTGAGTTGCGCGGATTTGAGCGCTTGTAGCACAATGCGAAACCGCTCCAAGTGTTGGTCAAAGGTGGTCGAAAATATAACGACATCGTCCAGGTACACCAAGCAGGATTGCCATTTCAAGCCGGAGAGAACAGTGTCCATCATGCGTTGGAACGTGGCCGGTGCTGAGCACAGACCAAATGGAAGCACTTTAAACTCATAGAGGCCGTCAGGCGTCACGAAAGCCGTCTTCTCCCGGTCTCGCTCGTCCACTTCGATTTGCCAGTACCAGCTTTTAAGATCTAATGACGAGAAGTATAGGGCATTCCGCAATCGGTCGAGCGCGTCATCTATCCTGGGCAGCGGGTAAACGTCCTTTTTGGTCACGTTGTTAAGTTTCCTGTAGTCCACGCAGAAACGCAGAGTATTGTCCTTTTTTTTTACAAGAACCACAGGCGATGCCCACGGACTGGTGGACGGCTGAATGACATCGTCTGCAAGCATCTCGGGAACCTGGTTCTGAATGGCTTCTCTCTCCACCGGGGAAACACGATATGGGCGCTGGCAGACGGGTCGCGTAGTCTCATCAGTGATGATACGATGCTTGGCGAGTGGAGTTCAGCCGACCTTCGAGCACGTAGCGAAACAGTCCGCAAAGTCTGCCAAGAGGTCCGACAGAAGATCCCTGTGAACCGACGGCAGGGCAGGATTTATTCTGACTGACTGAAGAACGTGATGTGGGCCAGCATACTCCGGAGTGGATCCTCCCACGGTGCACAAACCTGGAACCTCAGCAACGTCGTGGAGGAAGGCAATAGCCATGCCTTTGGCCAGGTGCTGATATTCGTTGGCAGACTTAGTCAGGATGACGTGGGTGCGGCCGTCCCGTAGTTGGACGAGACCTCTTGCAACGACAAGTCCCCGCTTAAGCAGCAGTGGACTATGGCTGTCCGCTAGGCCCTCGTAGTCGTGAAAGAGGTCATTCCGCACGAGCACCAGAACACTGCACCGCGGCGGCACCGTAACGTCGTTCTCGACAATGCGCAGGGCGTTGCTGCAGGGATCGCGGGAGTCAAAGCGCGCCGCGGCCTGTTTGGTCGAGAACGTGACACGTGGCTGTTGGCTTCTGGCTCCTGAAAGTCAATCACAGCGCCGTTCGACTGCTGGAAGTCGATGCCCAGAATCAAGTCTCTGGAACACTCGGGGAGTGCGACAAATTCACCAACGTACACGAAACCACTCCTCCCAACTCTAGCCGTGCACTTGCCCACAGGGGAAATTAGGTGGCCACCAGCGGTGCGAATGGGGGTCCCCGTCCACGGTGTCAGAACTTTCTGAAGTTCTCCAGCAAAGACACGGCTCATAACATAATAATCAGCACCGGTATCGAGCAGCGCGGTAATCTCACTGACATCAATTGTCACACGCAAATCGGAAGCAGCGTTTCTGATACTGTCGCTGCCTCTCTCTGTCCAGGTATCGTCGGCTCGAGGGTTTCGCGATGGAGGATCTTGACACGTCCCGACGTCAGCGGCCTTGCCTCCAGATGTCGCTGGTGTTAGTTTTCCCGACGCGGACTTGGCGAGCGACGGCCAGCAGAGCTACTCTGGCGGGCAGGGCTGGAAGAGCGATAACGGAGAGGCGAAGGGGAACGGGACTCGCGCCTTCCAGAGTAGGCAGGGTTCTGACATGCCCAGAGATGCTGCGCAATCTCATGCGGTCGTTCGCCGTTCTGAGGGCAGGGTGCGTCGGGATGGAAACCGCGAAGGCCCACTTGGCGGTACGGACATGCTCGGTAGAGGTGACCGGGCTCCCCACAGTGGTAGCAGAGGCCTGCGGTCCGGTGTACGCCACAAATCCGACTTGCGAGGGCGTGGCCCAGCTGCCGGTTGTCGCTGCACAAGCCCACTTGTGGCTTCGGCGCTTCCGTTTTTTTTTGTATGTTCAGATTATGTTGAATAAAGATTATTATTATTATTATTGTAGCAGATGCGGTTGCGGAATATGCGGCGATGTTACTCACGGGGGTCGTCGGGGCCATACCGTAGCCAGGCACGCTTGTGTGACATGTGCCGATGTTGCTCACGCCAGGCGTTGGGGTAATGGGACCGTAGCCTGTCGTGCGACGTACAACGGATGCGTACGTGGGTCTGTCATCGAACCGGGACGGCGCTTCGGGGACAGGAGGTGCCTGCGCAGCCTGTCGCACCTCGTCCCTGACGACTTCAGTCAGCGCTGCCAGCGGCGCAGGTGTAACCTGGGGCAGATGGATCCGTTGAAGTTCCTCCCGGACAACTGAGCGAATTAGTTCGCGCAAGGCGTCTGCACTGCCGCCGAGACACGACGAAAAGCCTTCGGGCACCGTGCAGTTGATGTCCCGGTTGTACTGGCGGGCCCGTTGTTGCAGCGTCGTCTCCATCGTGGGCGTCTCGGTTAGAAATTCCGCCACCGTGCGGGGTGGGCTGCGCACGAGGCCCGCGAACAGCTCCTGCTTAACCCCACGCATGAGATGGCGTAGCTTCTCCTCCTCTGTCATGTTGGGGTCGGCGCGCTTGAAAAGACGGGCCATATCTTCGGTGTACATGCGCACGCTTTTGTTCGTGCGCTGATTTTGGGAGTGCAGCGCAGCTTAGGCCTTCTCCCGGCGGTCAGCGTTGGGGTACGTAGCCAGGAGACTCCGGCAGAACGTCTCCCAGGTGGGAAGGGTAGCCTCGTGGTTTTCAAACCACGTCCGAGCAGACTCTTCCAGGGCAAAGCAGATGTTATTGAGCTTGCGCTCGTCGCACAAACCGTTGTAGCGTGCGACCCGCTCGAAGGCTCCAGCCAGTCCTCAGCGTCTTCGAACACGTCACCGTGAAAAGATGGCGGTATTCGCGGTGGGTGGCAAAGGATCGGCGCCAGGGGCCTGGTGTCAGCGGCGATGGCAGTTGGACTCGACGGTAGAGGCTGGATGGGCGGCGGGGTCCTGGTGAGTGGCCATGTCAGTTGGACTGCAATAGAAAATTGGAACATGCTACCCGACTACATTGTTAACGAGCGCGACGCTACTAAATTTCGACAGGCATTAATTAATCACTGTACTGAATAAAAGACACTTCACAAACTTCACCCAGTTACACTTATTCTTTTTCTTGTTGTTGTTGTTGTTGTTACCGCCCAATTCAGCCTTGCGCCCTTCATTATTGACCAACGTTGTATTGTGATGTATCTTTTTTCATTTTATTGTATTGCATTATGTTTTGTTGTATTAACGTATTATTCTCAGTTGCATTTGCTTTGTCCCCCCCCCGTTATGTAATGCCTCAACAGAGGCCTTTAAGGGTAAAATAAATGATGATGATGATGATGATGATGATGATGATGATGATGGCGGTCGAGGCTGCGTCGTCCTTGTTGGCGGGGGAAGGGGCCCAAATTCAGGCGACTCTCCGCGGAGACGGCGGCTGGGTCGCTGGTGAACCGGTGGCGTATTCGCCAACTGCAGCCTGTACAGCCACAAGGTTTGAACCCACGGTGAATTGATCACGGTGACTGAAGATTGTCACAACGGCTTACCTAAAATGGATAATTATTCCCTAAATAATGCTTAAAATTCTATACCAACCTATTGTTACTAACCATCTTATGTTTAGTTTAAAATCAAAACTGATATTCCAGCGCTGTGAATAATCTGTGTTAAAGTATGCAGAAAATGTTCTGAAAATCTTAAACGGCGTTATATGCCACTAAGCATCACGATTTGCGACCTAAAAGGGAAATAAATTATGAAAAGGAATTTAAAAAAAAAAACAAAATTACAGTACAGAGAGCGGAGTCGAACGGCCGACCTTCCATACGCAACACGTGCCTCTAATCCACTGCGCCATAGCGGCGATGTCAAGCCGTCGTTCTGAATGAATATTTATAACCAGCCTTAATGGTGGCTGCTACCTGCCGGTGGGCGGCGCTGTCATCGCTGGCTGTACCGGCTGCATTTGGCGAACACGCGAACCGGTGTGAGGTTCGTAGTGACGCTGTACGGAGTGTGCAGGTCGGGAAGCGTACCCAGCACTGCTCCACCAAACTGTAGCGTGCAACGCCAAAAAGAACACCAGCGCAGAGACGAAAAACCTGCGGCGGACCCCCCCGTGCCAACTAACTTCTTCCTCTTCTAGTGCATGCACTACTTCTGTCTCTTCGAATGCATGTATCAATATGCACATTCACAAAAAAAAGCAAAAGACAAACACACACTCAAGATAGATAGATACAGAGAGAGGGAAATGCAGGGATGTTAACCAGGAAGGATTCCGGTTGGCTACCCTGCACAGCGGAAGGGAATGAGGGGATTAAAGAGGGAAGAGAGAAGGAACGGGAAACACAGTCACAATCTGTCAGTCAAGGCAGTCTCTCAAAAAACAAAAGAGTGCCTTGTAAGCCTTGATGGTAGTTGACTGTTGTGGCCACGGACCGAGGATCTTGGCCTCTGTGAAAGGGCGAGGATCCAGGCGGTCCAGAGCACAGAGCAGCTTATGTCTTTCGGCCACAAAGGCAGGGCACTCACAAAAGAGATGAGTGATTGTCTCATCACAGGCGCAGTTCACATAAGAAGGGCTGTCGGCCATCGCGATCCGGAAAGCATACTTATTCGTGAAGGCAACACCGAGCCATAGACGACACAGTAATGCTGCTTCACGACGCGCTACATCACGCGGAAGATGGAGGCACAGTTCAGGGTCCAATGTCCTGAGGCGACGGTTGCACAACTCTCCAGTGTTTCACGCTGAAAGTGTGAGCTCCAGTCTCAAGGAACGAAGCCCACACTCTGCGTCAGCTCTCGTTACGGGGATATTAAGGGGATTCCGTCATTGTGGGCAGAACGGGCAGCTTCGTCAGCCTGGTGATTGCATGAATGCCGCAGTGGCCCGGCAGCCACTGGAAAATTATGTCATGTCCTTTCAATGTGGCGTCATGGTACAGCTTGCGGATTTCGGCAACGAGTTGTTCGTATGACCCACGGCGTAAAGCAGTTTGCAGGCCTTGAAGGGCTGCTTTAGAGTCGGTGAAAACTGTCCAGTCATATGCAGATTCCTGACTGATGCACTGAACTGCAGCTCGTAGGGCAGCTAGTTCTGCACCAGTTGAACAGGTGAGATAGGTAGTCCTCATCTTCATTAAAATAGACCTGGCCGGTATCACCACAGACCCAGCAGAGCTTGTTGAAGTCACCGAGCCATCGGTGTAGACATGTATGCGGTGTTTATGGTTAAAATGCAAATGATGCAGTGCCAGTTGCTTGAGAGCAGGCAATGATAAATCAGATTTCTTATTAATTCCCGAAATAGATAGGTGCACCCGGGGTTCATGGAGACTCCATATATCAGCTGGGTCGCATTTCGTAGCATGTGTCAATGTGTCGCGTAATTGGCGTTTATTCGTGTTTAGGCATGCTGCACCAGTAGTGCGGGTTTTTCATCGATGAACAAGTGTCCCTTGCACATGTGCACGCAACCGGGTTGGCGCTTCGGACGTCGAAAGCCGCACAGAAAGTGAGCGGAGAGATTTGAAGTAGGCCTAATTCAACGTCAAAGGACAGCAGGGAAACACTTTTCTGAATTTTTTACTTTTTCGTTCAGCGTGACTTGCCGAGAGTGGAGTCTTTGCAATGAACCATTTAGTGTGCATTGTGTCTTTGAATGCTCTCTCATTGCTTTTTTCAGCAAGGGAGACCGTACAGAGAGCGAGTGAAGTGATTTGTACTTCGACATGTTTTCGCATCGAGCCCAGGAATTTGAGCGCTTGTGCGCGTCATTGCTTCTTCACTAAACTTTAAAAAAGATACAGGAGTGCAAACCCTGCAGTGGTGCGGAACCTGAATCCATGATCCGGATACAAGAGCTTCCTGGGGCGGGAAAACAAAAATCGTGAAATAAAAAAGTGTAGGTGGGGAGGGGGGGGGGGGGGGGCTGCAGCCTGTCTGCGTCCCTTATCTTGTCTCAGCCCGCGTCACACGCATTCATGTGCTAAAGGAAATTCCAGAAAACCTAAAGTTGCGAATGTTTTTATGTATACATCCCGTCCGAGTGAATATTGTTCTGTGCCTGTTTTGGAAACAACATAAGATCGTTTTCAATCGTACAGTGAGGTGCAAGAAGAGTACGCCGTGCTTGTCCGTTCGTCGCGGACGAGAATATTTTGTTCCCTTTGAGAAGAAAAACGGGAATAAATTTAGTCGCTCCTTGCACTGCTGCCGGTGCATATTTGTTTATGTCTATTACTTGGTAACGTGATCAATTTGGAGGGGGGGGGGGGTTACCTATGGTTGCCCTTTTTTGTGGTTGTTGTTGTGACGCTCCTCTCGTTCTTCGCGCTGTGCATATCATTGACTAAAGAGTAACGGAAACGTATGAACAGCGATTAGTAGTGAAATGCAGCTGTTTCGAGGTCGGCGTACACGCGCTAATACTTTAACGTGACCTGTCGCCTTGGGCTGGCTTTTTTAAGCTATCAGGTTTTTTTGAAAAAAAAAATCTTTTTCTGCCGTATTTCAGTGTGGCGAAGCACTATTTCGTGGTACGGACAGCGCGTATGTATATTCTCTGAAAGGCATCATCTTGGGGCATGCTTTCTCATCTTCATACCAACCGCTCGCTCAACGCGTTTAAGAAAAAAAATGTAAAAGTGGTCTGGTAATAAGACGCGGTAGGTTCTCCGGGAGTACTTGCGCATTGCCGCCGAAATAGCGCTGTGCGAGAAAGCGAACACTTCGTGGCCAGGCGCAGCTGAGGAATGCGGCAGTGATGAGGCGTACGTGCATTAATTTTCCGCACATTTCTGGCTTATCAGTGCTCGGTTTTTGGGACCAGTTACATATATGCTATCGGGTGACGCTAGCATTTATTAGTGCAGCTTAACTTAGTGCTACACTTGATTGTCTTTAACGTTCCGAAGCAGACATGATCGCCCTATGAAGGCCGCCCAAGTGAACTTCTCCTGATTAATTTATCGCACCTGGGTTTTCTTAACGTGCGCTGACATCGCATATCACACCGTCATTTTTCATTTCGCTTTCATCGAAATACGACCACCGTGGCCGCAACCGAAATCCCGCCCTTCGGACCAGCAGCCTGACGCCAAAGGGACTGAACCAACCTGGGGAGTGATGTGCTCTGGCTCCGAGTTGCCATCCCTTGTTTGCAGCTATCCTAGGTTTTACCGCATAGCTATTAGCTATCTTAAAGCCGATGGACAGAACACAGGTCCGCATAGAGGAGTCCCAAGTCCTAACACTGGCATTTACTTCGAAAGAACCGTGTTTGTCTTACAGTACCACACCGCTCCCATTCTGAAAAACTCGGAAATGACTTGTAAAACAACACCTGAGTGGATATTTCCTCGTTTTAACGTGATAGCATTGAAGGCCCCTTTCACCAAACAGTCCGGTGTCTGATTTGTTGACGTCGGCGTTAGTAAACGAAAGATCATGAGCATGGCTCCGGCAGATGGTCCCCAGCGGAAGGTGGGCCACCTATGGCACGTGACCTTGTGGCGACATCACAACTTCCCACCGAAGAGGGAGCAAACTGCCCACCGTGGCAGGTGGCAGTTGATGACTGGTTGCTCGGGAAGAGCAACCTGAGGCGCACAAAGCCCAGTGCTGGGAGCACCTGCCATCGCAGGGCAGTGGCACATCGCTCAACCGCTGCACCACAGCGCCCAGGGATCTCCCAGGTCTGCGAATGTAAAGAATTACCTTTTGCATATATGGTGATTAACCCATTATGCTATCGCGTCAGGCCCTTAAGGCGGAGATTAACTGTCCCCTCCAATATTTATAGGACCTTTACGCCCTCTCAAAGAGCTGGCTTCTGCGCTCCAAACAACCTTGAGGCAAAGTGTTCCTACAGCCATGATATTTTGTCTCTAAAGGTCATGCACTGGGGCTTTTATTCATTTTTACATCGTATCGCAAGGGGAAAATAATTGCCTTGCACCTTTCCAGCATCGGCCAAAAATCTGTACCATCCGCATAAATAATTCCTATATTGCCTTCTAATGCACTGAAGCACCATATATACAATATGTGCGCAATTGAAACTAATGTCTATGTCGAACACTAAGAGACCACCTCAGTTTCAGTACTACAGGTGAACACCTCCACATAAGCACGACGCGTGAAATGGAGCGTCATTTATGCCTTGACACATAGAACGAAGTTCTGAAAAATTTGTTCAGCAGAGGCCGAAAATGCAACATTGCATCTCGCCCCCCCCCCCCCCCCCCCCCCCCTTTTCGTGTTCACGACTTAAAAGTCTGAAAGCGCGTTCTTAAAGTTTGGCCAGTGCAATTGACACCAAATGAGCGCCAGTGTGCCATTACAGCAACACGGCCTTCATGGGTGTCAAGGACCCGCAACATCTGCTTGCTGGATGAGCCCCCTTGCTGCTTTATCTCTGCTTGAAGTATGTGTGATACATTGCCATGGCCAGTCGTTCTTCCGCATCCTTCATAAAATTATACGGGAGGACTGCAAAACACAGTAAATAAGATCCATATCATAAACTGAAACTTACAAAACTCTTACAATAATAATTTTAGTTCATAATATTTATTTATTTTATTTATGTACATACTGCAGACCATGGTTAGGTCCAAGCAGGAAGGGCAGGTTCAAAAAAAGCAAAATTATAGCAACAAAAATACAACAATACAGCAAAGATAATGCAGTAACACAACAAACCACAATGCAAGACAAAACAGAAAAACTACATAATACGCAATATCAAAGATGGCTAATGGCTAGTAAATAATTACTAACAATAACAATAACTTTATTCACACACCTAGAAGTGCAACTAAAAAATTGGGCTCGCTTAAGCGATCACACTGGCTCGTCACGCGAAACGTTACACAAAAATTGACCAATTTATAGAAAAAACGAACGGCATTGAAACCAAGCTATTTGCGAGCAATAAATATACAAAGCATAAAAACGTAGAAACAGAATACAATTTTCATAACACCGAAAAGAAAATATGCAGCCCATAACTCCAAGTATAACTAGTTTACTTTTTCTGCACTTAAGACATATGGAATCCCAGTAATAATTTGTGAGGAGGAGCATTAAATACGTTTGTTACATAATAGCCTAGAGTATATTTGTCACATGTGGTACGGCCATGAGGAACTGTAAATACTGGTGCATGAAGTAAAAGTCTTCAAATCACAATCGGAAGTTGAAATATATCGCCGCAGAAATAATTGTTTACTACTGTCAGAACCAAAAGCTATCGAAACTTGGACAAAGATTATCTGAAAAAGATTGACATCTTGTGAAGTTGCAAGTTATAAGTAGCCCTCTTTAACGTACATTTTGGTAACCTATTTACACTTTGATGCCAGATAATAAACAACGAATAAATGTTGTAATTCCATACCTGAGTGCACTGTAGGCTAACGAATGAACCAGCAGTATCCTGAGAGTCAAAGGCAAAAACATTGTGATACGGCACAGTCAAGAGACGACTTCGCGAAGTTTAGTACAGATGTAGTAGAAGTGATTAGAAAAACGAAGACTTGAATCAAGTCATATGCCCAAATACTTCATCAACTTTTTAAAAAATGATTGGAGAGCAATAATAATGATAAATCGAGGCGTGCGCAAATGTTGACAAAATTATACTCGTGAGGGAGCTGTGGAAGCATACCAACCAATATTCATAATTATTTTCAGTTATATTCATGTGAAACCAGTCCATTAATTGATTCCTGGTGACTGGTGCCTGCCGGAGCTGGCAAATAAAGGGTAAAGTTTTTCCATGGTTGGGGGAAGGAAAGCGCACTGAATTACCGGATCAGTTGAGCTAACAGTATATCGAAATTTCTCGAATACGCATCAGAATGAGGGTCGAACAGCTAACATCAGCTTTTCTAGCGGTGTTAATGATTCAGTAAGATTCAGACTGCACTAGAAATAACTACCGTGCTTGAATATATGCACATGAACTTCAACGCATAGTAGAACTAATTGCCGTGTGTAATCATTACAGTGGTAGCTCAAAAGCTGTATTCAAAAAGAGCAAAACGCTAAGGTAGAGTATGAGTATCGAGCGTTTGCAATATCGAACGATATTGTTTTCCATGGTGAGTTTTCCATGGTTCTTAACACTGAAAAAACAGTTTCGATGCAAATAACACATAAAAATAACCCAATTAACCACGTGTATACCCTCGGATCATCAACACTAAAGCAGGTTAATAGCTACAAATATCTAGGTGTAACAATCACAAGCAGTCTTTCCTGGAACTCACATATAGATAACATATGCTCCTCTGCATTTAAAAAGCTGTGTTTTCTGAGGCATAAACTAAGAAATTCACCTTCTCACGTAAAACTGCTAACGTATAACACTTACATCAGGCCAAAGCTTGAGTATGCTTCGGTTGTTTGGGACCCATTCACTAAACTTAACATATATAAATTAGAAAGGGTTCAAAGAAAAGCTGTTAGGTTTATCTATTCCAAATTTAAAATCACCGACTCCCCCACTGACCTCATGGCGGCTAACAATATTGAAACACTTGAAACGCGAAGAGGAAAATATCGCCTTGAGTTTCTTTATTCTTTACTTAACCATAAGTTTGCTTTGGATCCTTCACAGTACATATCCCCTTTAACCACACGTTATACCCGACATCATCACATTCACTCATTGACACCGTATTTTGCGATAACTGACTGTTTTAAGTATTCGTTTTTTCCGCGGACAATATCCGATTGGAACCATGTTATGACATCGTAATAGTTTGCAATATTTGTCTCCTCATTTTTATGTATATTTCTTTTCATTGTGTTCTGTATCTTTTGAGTTTTAAGAATATATGCCTGTCCTGCTTGGACCCTGAAAAGGGTCTGCAGTATGTACTAAATAAATAAATAAATAAATATTGCGTCATTAGCAATGTTCGCTATATCTGCTACAAATTTTGCGTTATACCCGGATATCTATTTTTTGACGCCAACGTATACAGCGCAAGAAGACAGATCATTTGACACCGCATCGAATGTCCTGCGTCAATTACTTTGGCTGTAATGCACGTTTGAAGTTTCAAGAATTCACGGTTTAGAGAATGAAAGGTCGTCGGTGCGAATCCGTGGGATATACTACGCTTTGAATCGACTAGCAATCTTATGCTCCGTAACGCGCTGAATCGCGTGATACCAGTCCTAACTACGCCAAGTTTGGTTTTGGTTTTGTGGGGTTTAACGTCCCAAAGCGACTAAGGCTACGAGAGACGCCGTAGTGAAGGGCTCCGGAAATTTCGACCACCTGGGGTTCTTTAACGTGCACTGACATCGCACAGCACACGGGCCTCTAGAATTTCTCCTCCAAAGAAATTCTAGCCGCCGCGGCCGGGATCGAACCCGCGTCTTTTGGGCCAGCAGCCGAGCACCATAGCCACTGAGCCACCGCGGCGGCCTAACTACGCCAAGTAAGTGGTTCGCAATCTATGTATACCAATGGTACCACCCGCTGGTCCCACTTGAACTTCTATACACGAGCACATATTAGGGAGCGAAGGTATATTTCGAGGCGTGCGGGGAGGGCAAGAATTTGGGTATCTGTTAGAGCCGGCGACGTCGCTTCGGCTGACGTGATTGTTGCGACGCGCGTATTTTCTTTCAATCTTCTCTCCCACATATTTCAACGCTGTCTGCACGCGGCAGCAATGGTGGCTCAGCTCGGTCCAGTGCGCAGGTCCGCACAACTACAACAACATTCCCCATTCGGGGAATCCGGGGAACGAGGCAGCCCACAATAAAGCCCGAGGTTTCGTCGACCGGGCAGTGGATGAGTCTGGCTCCCTGAATTTCACGAACGACTCAATGATCACATATCATGATCTCACCAATCATTTTAAATTAGAGAGGAGAATTTTCCCCCCTCCAGACAAAAGACTTACTAAAGAACAAGAGGTTACGTGGCGTCGTCTACAGACGAGATCGATACGCACCCCATCACTCCTCGCGCACATTTATCCAGATCTTTACAACCCAAACTGCAAACACTGTGGCCAACGTGCTACCTACGATCACATCCTGTGGGACTGCAAAATAGAGCCACCTCCGGGCGATCTAGTTACTGCTCCTTCTGTAGAGCGGTGGGAGACCGTGCTGGCTAGCTCTGACCCCAGAACGCAAGTTTTGGCGGTGGAATGGGCTGACAAAGTCCTCGAGGGCTATGTATTCTCGACCACTTAACGCGACCTCTTACCAAGCTCTTTCCGGCGAATAAAATGTTTTACAATCAAATGCCACACACTCATGGCGCATTAATTCTCTTGCGTATAGCCTCCTATTATCTGTTTGCTTTCTGCCCAGAAAGACGAAAAATTACATTCCGGGCGCTCTTGACCAGCAGTCAACGGAGCTACGGCCTTCTTCAAACAGAGCCCATCCAGAAACGACAGCAGGTGGTTTGTGAAATGGACATTTATATTGCTACATATAGAAACAAAACCGATACAGCAGCCGTCGCCATTTGGCACATCGCCAGACTCATTCCGCGTTTCTTGTGCGTCCATTGCTACTGCAGCACGGTTCACAGCAGTAGTTGTCGCTACCAGCGGACACCGTCAGCTGAAAAATGTAAATTACGAGCATTGTAAATGTAAATTACGAAGAGGTGTCATTCTGATAAACCTTAAACACAAACGTTAGAGATTACTGCACGACCCGCATTGGAAGCATGCGATAAAATTAACGCCTCCGCAGCACTCGTCGTCTCTCTTTGCTCCTCGTTGATAATCTTTGCCCCTCTTTGCTTCTCTTTACTGCTCTTTGATACTCTCTGCACCTGTTTGCTTCGTCGCTATGCACGTCAGCTGGCCGTCGGTCAGCACCGTCCCAAAGCCGTTCATGTTAATCACCTTAATTAAGCACCTAATCAATTAGTTTTACTCTGACTACATCCCTTCAACTCAATAACACACTTTGGTTTTAAAATTTGGCCCTAACGCTGCTTTTCCATCCACCCACTCTATCCCCGTCCAGCCTATTACACCGTCGAGTGGTTTTTGCTCATAATTAATTAATTATTTATTTCAATCAAAATACTTGTACTCATCACACATATTTCAATTCATTTCAAACTTTATTTTCACTCCTTTGGCTATTGTTCGAATATTTTGCCGTTAACCGGTGTTTTCCCGTCCACTGACTATATCGATGTCTAGGCTATTTCGATAGTTTTTCGACAATTTTGATTTTAATGAACTAACTAATCATTCTGCTGACCTCAAATTTTTTGCGCATCATCGTCACATCGTCCCCTATCGATTACAGCCCTTCGTTTGACCCTACCTCTTCAGAGAACGCCACAACTGCGGCCGACACGTTTTGATGACACGATCCAACAGACATGGCCCAGTAACATTTTCACACTAAAAAACTGCGCAAACAGGCTAGATGCATGAAGGCGGGGAAATTACGAACAAGAAAAAATGCTTTTACGAACTTCGCATGAGGAACATTTACGCAGCACACACAGTACTGCAAGATATCTCCCACTTATTTACAAGCTTTCCTCCGTTTCCCGACGTTATTCTCTGCCCCCCATAAGCTGTAAGTCCCATTCCGAGGCCAACATTGCGTTTTGCTCGACAAATGTTTGGCACCGTTCAGGCTGCAACACGGGCTCCCAACCAGTCGCTCACGGTGTGTAGGAGAACTGAAAACGAATGCGCGGGTGCAATTTATTTATTTTTTAACGACGAAGAAGTTCCTGTTCAAGCGAAGACGACGACGAACTTCTGACCGTTGTGTTGAGCGGCATTGCCATCGCTTTGTGTGTGTGTGCTCGTGGTGCTCGACCTCTGTGTCTACGAGGCCTGTGTCTCTGTGTCTACCGCCGGCGCCCAGTACCTCTAACCATCCCAGTACCCATCTTACAATTTATTTATTTCAGGTTCCTTCATGGCCCTTGGAGGGCATTAGAGAAGGCAGTGAGCGGTTACAAATTCGTACAGAATATATACACAACGGGTTATTTAAAACAATAGCTAACGCGTGTATTTAGCAGCATCATTACACAAGATTTCGAAGTGAAGAGAATACAAAGTAAACAATATTGCAAAAAAGTATGAAGCGTTAAAAAACTTCAGGTTTGAGAAACAAAAGTATAAAAAGAAGTGTTAAGGCGTAAGGTCATTTAGAAATACTCATAACACAGGCTATAATACAAAACAATGACAACACAGTTAGCAACAATACGCGGCAAAAATAACGAAAATGCATGTTTAAAATTGGCGAAATCGCGAATTTGCATGCTTAAGAAGCGTAGAAGACAATTTTCGGCGCACCAGGTGCTGCGTCGTTTAGCGAAGCGCACTCCCGTGTTTCACTAGGCGGGTGCAATGCGCGTTTTCAGTGCAGCATTCAAGGCACAAGTTTCTAGTTTTGGGGCTTTTCATGCTTACTTTTTTTCCCGGCAGTCTTGAAAATTAAGTGTCCGTATTAACGTGAGAACACTTGTTTTCGACACGTTTGCCAATTTTTTCGAGTTAACCACATATTTTACCCGACCGCCAACAAATATCTCTCGAAATAACTTGTTTATTTTTGGGGGCCATAAAAACCTTCGCGTCTCCGTAAAACTCGTGCGCTTTGCCTATAGCGGCTATAGGCAAAGCGCACGAGGGATGGGCGCGCCCTTCCCTAACAGCGCACCGAACAGCGTGCACGAGAGCAGGTAGGCGCGCCTCCCACAAATGCGTCATATTGCGCTGCTCGGTGTGCTCAGCGAAACTGCTTAAAATGCAGCATAGTTTGTAGAAAACTAAACGTTTCTGAGCTGCCACTCTCGGTAACAGCAGGAGTGCCACGAACCGCGGCAGAACAGCCGGCAGGCCACGAAGCGTGCGCGCCTTTTCACGAACTGCGTAATTAAAGGCCGGCTAGTGTCTTTAATTACGCAGTTAGTGAAGAGACGCGCACGCTTCGTGGCCTGCCGGCTGTTCTCACCTTGCCGCCGTCAGAAACCGGACGAGTTGCGCGTTGAAGACCGACAGACGCTAAAACATGGAGTCTGCGCTCTATCAAAGACGCCTCACGCTCACAGGCGCAGCCGCGCGAAAACGACCGTCTCCTGGTTTCTTTCTGCCGCGTCTGCTCCGGCGCCGGTCAATCGCACGCGCGCGCATGTGAATCCGCGCTAACGCTGGTGGTGCCGCCAAACAGAGGGGATACCAAACAACCTCTTACGCAATTCCCGGTTTCAGATTTCTCAGTATCCGCTCTGTATAAATATCTTTCTTTATGGTGTACTAGTACATGCGGGGTGCCGCACCAATTGGGTATGGTACCATGGTATGGTCACACTTGGTTACCATCTGATGGTAGTGGTGCACCACCTTTTTTATCACGTGGTATGTATCCACCCACTGTTGCTATGCGCGGACGCCATTGCAGCCATCAGTTTAGGCGAATGACCTTGTCTTTCAAGTAATGCGAGTATTAGAGCTAATGCTCTAAAAGGATGAACGCTGTGATCAGACGTGAAAGAGCGAAGGCTTTGTGCGGGGAGGGACGGATGGAGGTTAACATCGGTTCGAACTAACTTTCTTTCAAGCAGGAAAGCTGTGAGGGATGCATCGATACCTGTAGTACTACAACCTCTAGTACCTGTAGTACAAACACTCGTAGGCCCGTGCACACTACCGGCAGCTGTACCAAACGCAGACAGGTCGTAAAAGAGTGAAGAAAGAAGACAAGGAAGGGGAAAACAAGGCGACTGAGTATGTTCTATGTGAGCGAAATGCTAGAAGGGTTAAAAGGGGAGGGAACGTTTGAGAAAAAACATATGTTAAAAAAGCAAATATCTGAAGAGAATAGAGAAATACAAAGAAAGGGTAGGAGGTGCTACGAAGCATGGAGATAGCAAATGTAGAGAATAATCTTGACAACGTGGCGTAGGAGGGCAAGAAATGTGTAGTAAAACTGAGCATCAACGAGTATGCCTCTCTGCTAAACTCTCCAGCAGAACCTCCCCGAGTCTTGGGAGAGCCGGGCCGTTGTACCTCCTGCACTCTACTCCATTAGTCGTGATCTAGGCACATACCATATTGGCCATACCACCCCCCCCCCCCCCCCCACCTCACCACGTGCTATTTTACAGAACACTGGGTGGTAATTAGGCTAATACAAAATTGGCATAAAATGATGGTACACGTAGACTATGGAAACGCGAGCTGCTGAAATTGTGTACAAATTAGTGCTCCGTACAGAACTTCAGATCCCTGCATTTTTAAATTTCCTCCAGACTCTCCCACAGAGCAGTGTAGGCCGCTCTATTCCTGTTAGGTTTGAGAAAATGATTATTCGAGCAACTTCTATTTTCAGCTAGTTTATGTAGATCGACAGGGATTAACAGTGAGTTGGCTAAAGAAAAGAAAGCATCTAGCGCCGATTCCGACCTGCAAGCAGTAAATACGCCTGGAGAGGCATCACAGACGTCAACATTTAAATTAGTGTCCCAGATGGAGCAACTGCCGCCGGCTGTAAGGCTAATCCCACCAGCACGCTTGCACGCTTGCACCCACAGCAGAAGACGCCTTTTCGCGAAGAATCGAAATTTAGAAGCCCCTTCTGCAAGATGCTCTCGTCGTCGACAACAGCATGAACTTTAAATATGCGTTGTATCAGTGGTTATAGTGCTCGGCTGCTGACCCGAAATACGAGAGTTCGATCCCAGACGCAGCGGTCGTATTTCTATGGAAGCGAAATTCTAAAGGCCCGTGTACTGTTGGATGACAGTGCACATTAAAGAACCCCAGGCGGTCGGAATTTCCGCAGCGCTTCCCTGTGGCGTCCCACATAGCCTGAGTCCCTTTCTGGCGTTAAACCCCCACAAGCCCACGCTTTCCACTTATATTTGTCGAAACAGGTGCAGGAAATTTCAGTGCTGTAATTTATATCTACTTCAGGGACCGAATCACGTTATTGAAAAGTACCAAAAGGTTAAATTTTGTCGGGGTAATTTGAGCTGAAAAAAAGAGTTAACTGTTAGCAATCACTTCCTGTAACTGATAATTTTTCTTGCCATTCATTACTGCCAGAAGCAATCTGCAAATGGCATGTTCTTAACAATCGACTCGTACAACTCATAAATGTATTGTTCCTTTATTATTCCTAACAACAACCTGCGAATGGCGGGTTGAAGCCAGAAAGTGTTGGCCAAGTCCTATTTTAGCACTAGAACTGCCAATGTCAGGTTTCGCCGATGTTTGCCTGTCCAAAGCCTCCCTCCGTGACCTTGAGGTCGCTCGGGAAGAGCAACTTGGGCATGAAAAGGTCACACCGGTGGCAGCACCTGTCACCGCAGAGCACTGGCGAATCGCTTAACCCCGGCAGCACTGCGTTAGGAGTGGTATGAGGACTCCGCGGTATCTACGAGTGTAAAGTTGGGAACGACAAATTCTAATGTATAGGCATGAACCCATCAACACTATCACGTCATGCCCTTAAGGCGGGGGGGCTTTATTCCAATTTGGCCGATCCTTGCTTGAAGCCTCCTTTTCCTTAAATACCGCGCCCCAAACCGAAATTTAAGTGCTAGCGCACCTCATTCGCATTTCGGTTAACCGCGCTAAATGGTCTGGTATTTTTTGTTATTTGTACTCCTTTTTCCACCACCCTGCAATTTTCATGTTCATTGCTTCTGTGTCTGCTAAAAATGCCTGTTGTCACTTGTGCATTGCTACACAACTCAATAAAATTGACAGCTAGTGGAAATAACCTTATAAAAACAAGATGATCTTAGCCTGGGTAATTCTTGATGTAACGAATATTCCACAGCAGGCTATCGGGGACAGAACAAATTCTCGGGTCGCCCGAGCGGGAGCGAGCAAGAAGGCGACTCTAAGGAATGCGTCACTATGGCTCCGATTTCCTCCGATTTCAGAAGGTTATTTTTAAAAACCACCACTCTTATTATGGCATGTCATGGGAAGCAACAGTTAGGGGACGTTTAAAATTGCAAACAATTAACAGAGAACATCAATCCAAAATCAATGCGAGACCGTAATCATTTTTGTTCCGTGCATTAAACTTCGTGCACAGGCCAGCAGCGTTTCTTCCAATACATATTTATTCCTCAGGTAGAAACTGTTCGTATTCTTGGCCTCCTCCTTCATACCTCTGGGACTGGCACCCCTTGGCTGACAGCCACACGTAAATCAGCTCACGCTACTATAGGTCTGATTCGTCGCATAGCTATGCGATCTGGTGGCGCACGTGCTCATACGGCCCGCCAGCTTGTGCGCTCTATCCTTCAGCCACGGATAATATATCAGGCACAATTTCAACGTCTCACCCGCAGACAGTGGGACTCCCTTGAAGCTATCAATCGTGAGGCTATGCGCGCCATAACATTTTTGCCTCGTTTGACACCCATACCCGTGCTTCAGGAGTTCGCCCAAATTAATACTCTCAGTGAACTCATCGACCAGTGGGGGGCAAACAGAGCTCGCAAACAGTCTCTACAACTTCATCGTTTAAAGACGCTCCCTCCGTGGTCGTATTGTCAGCTCAGAGACAATCGCCCCACTGTTTCCCCGTCGGTATCAGCCGCGCATCTGCCTGAAGGGTGCATATAGTACACCGATGCATCACATACTGCAGAGCGGGGAGTTACTGCTGTATATAGTCCCTCCCATCCGCATCTTAACTCTCGTGCAAAGTACACCGCAGATACATGTACCCCCCTGGCATTGGAACTTCAAGCCATTTACAATGTCATTGCTTCCCTTCCGCTCGTTCCCACATACAATGCAGTTCATATTTATACAGACTCCCTCGCCGCCCTTAAACAGCTTAAGGCTGTTCGACGCACATTTCAGATTACACAATCAATTCACCTACTTTGCGCAAAATACCCATGTCCTGTACGCATACACTGGATTCGCGGTCATGCTCACGATCCACATAACATTCAAGCAGATGCTATGACTCACATTGACACATCAGACGACCCGCCAACTTCCCCTCTTCCCCCAGATCCGTTCCTGTCCCATGTCTCCGATTCACAAGCTCTGCGCCAGCGAACACGCGCTCAAATTCCTCCGTGTTCGCACCCTCTACCCCGTAGTCTAACTCGGCAGGAGGAGGTATCAGTGCGCCGGATTCGGGCAGGGGCGGCCCTGACCCCATCTGTCCGTTATCGGTGGGGTGATAAATATCTGCCAGCAACTGACAGGTGCCCTCACTGCGGCGCTGCACCGGACATTTGTGATGTGCGGCACCTGTTGTGGACTTGCCCAGCGACGGTGGTGGTGGTGGTGTAAAACATTTATTTATACTATATACAAGAGAGGTATTGCTTGGACCGTGCCTGAAGGGCCCGGCCCTCACAATCACTAGGAGGGATCCCTAGTCCGGGACCCCTGTGGCCTCCGCGGCGGCCCGGGCTCTTGTCACCAGGGCTCGTTGGTCCTGGAGAGTTGAGCAGCCGAGCAGGGCAGCCTCCCAGTCCTCTCGGGTGGGGTGGGGGTGGGGTGGGAAAGCAGGATTGGCAGGGCATGCCCACACCATGTGATACGTGTCCGCAAACACTACGGCCCCTATTAGAAAACGGCTCCTCAGGGAGGTCGGCCTGTGGTGGAACCGCGACGGGGACTATGTGAAGTGGACTATGGACAATCACTTCACCAGCAGCCTATGCGAGTACCTCGCCGAAACTAAAGCCCCTCGATAATTTGAAAGTAGCGACACTCTCCTCCACTCCGGCGTTTTCCTCCTCGAATATCCTCGCCCGCCGGCTGCGCGCGCTACACACGGCACGCTTTTTTGGCCATCGCTCGCTCGCCGTCCGGGCAGTTTGCTGACGCATGCGCGCGCTCTTAAGGTCGCGCTTTTTCCACGCTCTGTTATTGAATAAAAACACGAGAAATACATGCGACACGCGTGACTACCACGAGCCACATAAATTAGCGTCTCGTACGCGCAATGAAAGTGCCAATTACGAGCGCTTGCGGCACGAACAAAACCACTTGCTGCATACATCTCACATTCTTTTTCACTTCTCAATACCGTCTGTCTCAACACGGCACAGTATCTGAAGCTTAATATATACAATATATTTGAACATTCCTGAATATTTTCAGCATACCAATGTTTAGTTAAATGTAGATTCACTTCGAACTAATTATCGCGGAAGTACAGTTTATGAAGTTCATGGGTGGAGTTTCAGAAGTGGGATTGTTGCTGAGAACAAGCTGGGGAATTTGCTTCGATGGCCGTCCTAAAATTTTTCATTAAGGTTCAGTCTGAGTTTCGCACCGCGCAGTGCACATGCAACGGCTTAATCGTTTTTGTAGTTGAGAATTTTCGCGGCGGCTTGAAAACGAATATGAACTTTTTTCTATTAAGCATGAAACGACTTTAGCTCCCGCTGTCGGCGAGCTTGAGGTGGTGTCGAGCCGAAGCCGTGAGCCAAAGACCCGCGCACCGATTTTCCGTCATCCAAGGAAAGTGTCCGCACCCCAAAATTTGGCCCTCTCAACCACCGAAATTTGATTTTGTCCGAATTTCATCAAAATTGGTGCCAAGCCTAATTTCAATATGACCAATTCAATGGTGAGCTCCAAAATTAGGTGGGCTATCCCCAAAATTTGTCTCTCTGGAAACCATAAATTTGACGTTGTCCATATTTGACCAACATTGGGGTCCAACCTAATTTGACTATGGGAAACTCAGTGTTGGCTTCCAAATTTAGGTAGACCACCCCCAAAGTTTGGCACACTTGGGCATTTTCCGCCCACATTCTATTCCTTTTTAAATCCGCTTAAAGAGATGTTAGGTTAGGAAAGATGTTAGGTTAGGAAAGAAAGATTAGATGTTAGGTTAGGAAAGAAAAAAACTGATAGCAACGACCGTGACAAAACCCAAGAGAAAGTCATAGGGTCTTAGCAATTTGGTCAGCCACAGTCAAGGCTATCCTAAAGCAAGTGCCTAACTAATATCAGTCTTGAGTATAAATACAGTCACAATATGACACACAGTTTTTCAGATGCAATGTTTATTACAGATGAGTCGTGTAGTTTTACGCCGAAAATATACATAAAAACCACGAATAAACCAGCTGTGGACATCCGTCACCCGTTGGGTGCAGTCCTCAAAACAAAACACAGAAAACAAAAACATACTTAGGGAAATGAAACGGCTCAGGTGTAGGCCTATAGTTTTTGAGCGGATGATGTATTCAACAAAACGCTACGCGACCATGCTCAACTAAAGCAAATGATCACAAACTGTAGCAATGAATATACAAAAATGGCATGCATTGGATATTTACAATACTTGAGTACATTCAGGCAACAATGGAAAGCACTGAAGTGATTAAAAAATGAATTATTTATGTGAATGCAATATGAGGTATTTTCGGATAATGTGGCGTTGATAATCTCACCTCGTAGAAGCGTAACGGTTCAGCAAAACAACAAATAAGCGTAGATCGTTAGACAAGTTGCATTCATAAAAAAAAAATCTAGGTTAAATCTAGTTCGGGACATGCGCCGCATTACAGCGATGTGCACCATTACCAGAGGTTTGAAAAATTTACCGCACCGCGGATAGCGCTGCACGCATACCAACACTTTTGCTCCCACACTTGCTAACACATGCACACACATTGTATGCATCAGCCGCCGCTATTATAGCACGTTGAGCGGAACCGTGAAATGACAACAATAACACGCATAACTACGCAAAATGATCAGTGAATTAAGTGAGGTTGTTGGCTTTGTGATGCGCATGCATGCAGTTTCAGTATACACAGTCGCTTGGAAGAAATGCACAGTTGCTCACAGAGGTGGGCAGTCTTCGTCGGGGTAAAGTTCTTGCGGCCGATGTTGTGCAGCCACTTTTTTCTTCTAATGCTGTCTTTCTTGCCGCTCGGAATCGCGAAAAGAACAAAGGCTTTTTCACGCCGGCTTGTGCACTGAAATGCGCAGCAACTCGGCATAATGCTGCACTAAAAGAGCGCGAATAACGCGAAGTGCAAGCGCGCAATGCCAGGGAGCTCGGTCGTAGCAGCGGCGGCTGGCCAAAAAATGGCGCCGACGAAAAATGAAAACACAAAAAGAGCGAACTTTCCGCGCGCTTTTCCCGGAGACCGCCCGCGGAGCCAATCACCGTTGAGAAAAGCGCCGATGGGAGAGGTGAGAGAGGAGGATCGGCGAGGGTGCACGGCGCGGCGGCATAGTTCACAGAAAGACGCTACTTTCAAATTATCGAGGGGCTTTTGCCGAAACTGGTCTACACTCCTTCTTTTAACTTTCTGTAACCTACATTCCACTCCCCCTTTTCTCAACTTATGCCTCAAGGCAGACTTCTCGAATAAAAAAAAATAAAAATTTGGATTCCTCTTTTATGGTCAAATCTGGGGAATGCATTCTTGCACACCGTAAACTAGAGCAAAAAGCATAATCTATGTGCGAATTCCCTATGCTACAGGCGCTACATTTCCTCTTCGCGATAGCTTTTGAGAATTTTTTCTTGCGCTTTTCAGCCTAAAGAACGAAATAAGGAATCATACTACGTTCAAGGCTGAACTGTGAATCGCTCACGTGAAACGAGGAGGAGCAGAAGAGGAAGAAGAAGAGCATTTTCTCAATGTGTGATTCGTCTTTTGGGCCCCTTGTTCTCGGGAAAAGCGTCATTCTGTGCGTCATGAGCAGCTCTTCGTCTTGAACAGGTTCGTGTTTTGTAGGACTTTTGAACGTAAACTAACTATACGGGTTTTATACGTGTTGCTTGCGGTAAAAGACAAACAGGGCAATGTCATTAGCAATATGGATAAGAAAACAAAAGTATCCGAAGAGTTTTATAGAACTCCTATACAGCAGCCAGTGCTATCAGAACGTTAATGAGATAGGCAGTAGAGCGCAGCAATGGGACATCCCGCTAGTCACGAAAGAGGAATAAAAGAAAGTCTTAGGAGCAATGCAAAGAGAGAAAGCAGCTGGTGAGGATCAGGCAGATCTTTTGTAGGACGGAGAGGAGGCTGAGGTAGAAAAATTAGTGACACTGTATACGCAATGCCTCATGATCTCGAGGGTATCAGGAGCGTGGAAGATGGCTAAGATTATCTTAATTCTTAAGAAAGAAGACGTCAAGGATTTGAAAAATTACAGGCCGATCAGCTTACTGTGCGCTGCTTGCAGGGTATTTAAAAGGTAATCGCGAATAGAATCAGGACAACTTTGGACTTCAATAAGCCCAGAAATGAGGCGGGCTTCCGTAAAGGATACTCGACAATGGATCATATTCACACTAACAGCCAGGTGATAGAGAAATTCACAGAATACAACTAATGACTATATATTTAGCGTTCACTGATTACTATTACTAGAAAGGATTTGACTCAGTAGAAACCGGAATCAGGGTGGAGAAGAGTCATATGAAAATACCGGAAGATACCTGTAACGACTGATGGTGGTGGTGGAAAGCATTTATTTGCGGATACACTTAAGAAGGTTATGCATCAGCTGGCCCAGAGGAGGCCAGCCTTTACAAGTACCAGGTGGAGGCCCCTAATTCGGGACACCAGGGGCGTCGGCCGCCGCCCGGGCTCGCGCAACCAAGGCCCGTTGGGCCTCCAAGTCAGAGCAGCCGAGGAGGGTCGCCTCCCAGTCCTCCCAGATTGGGTTGGGGTGAAGGGTGATAGCAGGGTTGTAGGGACAGGCCCACACCATGTGCTAGAGTCCGAAGACTTCTCAGCACAGTGCGGACACCTTCCCGAGAAAGAAGGGTCGAAGTGTTTGAGGGCTACGGGCACAGCAAAGTATTATTTACTACGGGCACAGCAAAGTATTATTTACTACACAGGGAGGACGCCGACTGCGCTCGGAGCGAGCGGACGCATCTTATATGCGGTCCGCGATTTTCCGACGATTTCATCAGTTTCCGGCTATTTACAGCCACCAATTTTTCACAGGACGGCCCGCCACCCATCCGGCGTCACCTGTGGGACTTTTAACCACTTTCAGGCGAGTGCCTTCAACTTTACGGCCGATTTGCGGCCACGCCCGACCGCGGGAGCTAGGCCTAACGGCTCAGCACGCCTAGTGCGTGCTCTGCTCCCAGCTGCGGCGGCGACGCCCGCTTCGCCTCGACGGCGCTTCCCTGCATTTCAACATGCAGTACACAGTCACCGGCACGGATGTTACCGCCGCGGAGCTGGCCGATGGCACTTGGACGGCGCTCGAAATGCAACGCCGCTACAGACGGCCGCCACCACCGGCAACGCCGCCGGCCACCTCCCAAACGCCCGCAGCCACCACTGTCCTGTCAGACCAACGACCCCGCGGCCGTCCACCTCCGCCGACTAAACGACGACCACTTCCTCGCCTGCCTTCAGAGGTCTACAAAATCGTCTTCCGACCTCAAGGTACCGTCGACCTCAACGCAGTCGGCCCGGCCAAATTGGCGGTGGCCATCTACAACGCCGCCAAGATCGACGGCCGCCTTGCAATAACCGCCGACCAAGTCCGCGTCCCTCCTACAAACAACACTGTCACCATCAGCACACCGGACAAAGAACAGGCGTTCCTGTATGTTAAAATACAAAGTTTAACCATTGACTCCAACGCCATCCTGGTAGCCACGTATGCTCCAGCCCCCAATGACTCCGTGCGAGGAATAATCTACAGAGCCTACAGTCACGAGACCGACGCTGAGATCCTCGCTGAGCTCCAAGCGCGAAACCCCGAACTCCCCATAGTCGCTGCACGCCGCATGGGCCGCACACGACATTTCGTGGTGACTATCGCTAATGCCAAGCTACCCCGCTACGTGAGGTATCTCGGCTTCACTTTTGAGGTGTTCCCCGACAAAAGCCGGCCGGAGGCATGCTTCAACTGCCGGAAGCTAGGGCACAGGGCGGATGTGTGCACCCACCCACGAAAACCAACCTGCCGACGCTGTGGCACAGCACATGACGCTCCTCCAGCTGGCCAACCGCCCACGTGCCAAGCCTCATGTATCGTCTGCAAAGGTGGCCACCCGACAGGCAGCAGAAGCTGCAAATACCGGTTCACGTCCTCCACTCGGCCCAAGTCTTCCCCATCGGTCACTGACGCCGATACCGGCTCCAACTCGACAAACCCCGGACGCCAGTCCCGGTCCCGAGACCGCAACCGCGGCGACCACAACCTACTGCGGGACGACTCCTTCCCCCCTCTCGGCAGCGACAGCCCTTCCAGCCGCACTCGCAGCCGTTCCACATCCGCCTCACGCAGCTCTCGGGCCAGCTCTCAAGGCCGGCCGTAGACCAAAGCAGTCAAACAAGTTGGATGGAAGACTCCTGCACAAGTCACCGCTTCTCCACCAGATTCACAGGTAAGGGAGCTGGCAGACATGGACAAGGAACTACAGCTACAATTGGTCAAAGCAAATGCCAAAATTCTTAGCCTAGAATCAGCACAGGCAAACCCCTAATTGCAACCGCAGCAGGTGGCTCACGCTCTCACATCCGACCCCGTAGGTGATCCACGCATGGACACTGAACAGTCTAAACGCAACAAGCGCAAAGTACCTCCCCCCTCCTCACAAGCAGACATAGATGCCAAATTCGAGGCAGCTGATACGCGAATGGCCCAATTCGAGGGCGCCCTCCTTCGACTAGCCCCCACCATTGACCGGCTAGTAGAATGCTGCGCCACAATGGCAGCCAACATCCAAACCCTTCATACCAGGCTCGATACTCTCACGAATCCCCAGATATCCGCAACCCCTTTGAAGACGACAACCCCTCCTAACTACCCAGCATCCATTATTGTCGCCACATCGGAGAGTGCAACCGCGAGCTCACGTGCAGGCGGCATTCTTAAATCACCCGTCGCGCTATCACAGCGCCCCGAACCCTACGGGAAACGCGATGGTTAGCTCCCCCTTCACAGTTTGGCAATGGAACTGCAGGGGCTTCAAGGCGAAGCGGCGAGCCTTGGAGCACACCCTGCAGGCCCAGCCGCACACCCCCCACATCATCGCACTTCAGGAAACCTACATGGACACGAAACTTACCAGCTACGCCGCATATAACCAACAAACAACACCAGACCAACGGCCCAACACCGCCATCCTGGTCCACCGAAATTTAGCAGCTAATCATATAGACCTTAGTTACCCCGAGGTTCCGCACACTTTCGTACAGGTCCTACCTAACAGCCGCTCACAAGCCCCACTCCACATCCTCAACGTCTACAGTCCCCCTAGCGACAAAAGTACACGAGTGACAACCCTCGTTCGTAAGGCCTGCGCGGCTGCACAAACAGGGATGCTACTCATCTTAGGTGACTTCAACGCGCCGCATACCGAGTGGGGCTACCCCCGCAAAGCATGCGGTCGTAAGGGAGCCAAAGTGTGGGAGACACCCAAACACTGGGCCCGACACTACTCCTAGACCCCGACAGGCCTACTCGCATTGGAAACAGTGTCACACAGGACAGCTGCCCCGATCTCACTTTCGCCCGCAACATCCCAGACGCACGCTGGGAAAACCTCGACATGAACATAGGTAGCGACCACTATGTTCTCAGCACAACCTTCACGGCTACACACAGCAAAGCCCCCAACCGAGCAATCAGGCACACTAACTGGGACGCCTTCCGATACGTGCGCGCCAAACGCACTTCGGCCCCCGTAGACGACCTGAACACATGGACAAACTCGCTGCTCGAAGACACCGCCAATGCCACCTCCACGACTACCCAGGACGAGGATGGCGCCTCACCCGACGCCAAACTCATACACATGTGGGAGGCCCAGCGCAGTCTTAGCGCTCGCTGGCTGCGCCAAAAACAATCGATCCCTCAAGCTCCGTCTCGTTCGCCTCGAGCGAGAGATCGAAGCTTACTCCATCAAACTGAGTCACGAGCAATGGCATCAAACCTGCGACCGTCTTAACGGCCAGTTAGGATGCAAAAACTCGTGGTTCTTGCTCAGACATCTACTGGACCCAACTCACACCAAATCCACATCTCACAAGAACCTCACCCGTGTCATACACGCTTTTCAGGGCACAAATGAGGAACTCCTCGCTACCCTAAAAGACAAATACATCAATACTTCCACTGAAATTCCCATCCCTTCAGGGTACACGGGTGCTCAGAACACCAACATGGACGCCGACATCACGGCAGGAGAAGTCCGCGCCGCCCTCAACCAGATTAAAACCACCGCAGCCGCTGGCGACGACCACATAACGAACAAGATGCTTCGTAACCTCGAAGATCAGTCCGTCGAGGCACTCACGGACCTCTTCAACCAACACTGGCATGAGGGTCGCCTTCCAGACACTTGGAAGCATGCCAAAGTGATTTTCGTACCTAAGCCAGGCAAACGACTCGAGCTGGGCAACCTTAGGCCCATCTCACTCACGTCCTTCCTGGGCAAGGTCATGGAACACGTCATACTCAATAGACTACACACTCACGTAGACCAAGAGGACCTTTTCCCCTCCACTATGATCGGCTTCAGGACCGGCCTCTCCACTCAAGACATTATGTGGCAAATCCAACACGACATCCTCGACCCGAGACCCATCCGAGCTACACGAACTATCCTAAGCCTAGATGTCAGCAAGGCTTTCGACAACGTGTCACATGCTTCCATCCTGGCAAACCTCTCACAAATGAATGTAGGCACTCGCACTTACAACTACATCGCCGACTTTCTTCATAACCGTACAGCAGAACTTCACATTGCAGACCTCCACAGCGAGAAGATCACACTAGGCACCCGAGGAACACCACAAGGAGCAGTCCTATCTCCGTTCCTTTTCAACACTACAATGAGAGGCCTCCCTCCGCTCCTGGAAGAGATACCTCACATTAAACACTCAATATATGCCGACGACATTACCCTGTGGACCAACTCTGGCTCTGATGGGGAAATCCAAAACTCCCTCCAAACAGCAATCGATAAAGTACACTCCTTTGTACAGGCGAACGGGCTCACATGCTCCTCCACGAAGTCAGAATTACTAGTCATCAGGGACAGACGAGTTCGCTTGCCAGTCCCCGACCCGCAAGAACCTATTGTGCTTGAAGTCGACACACATCCCATACCGCCGGTCCGCACCATCCGCGTTCTGGGTATGTTAATACAGAAAAACACGCAAAACTCGGAGGCCATTCAGCGCCTCCGCACCAGAGCCAATCAGATCAACGGCCTTATCCGCCGCATCAGCACCCGCCGCAGAGGTATGAAGGAGGATGACCTCTGTCGGCTCACGCAAGCTTTCCTCATTAGCAGGATAGTCTACTCCTACCCCTACTATCACCTCCGCCGGAAGGACGAGGAAGCTGTGAACAGCATTATACGTTCAGCGTACAAAGCGGCACTGGGGCTACCTCAGTACGCCAGCACACAGCACCTCCTCCAACTCGGCATCTACAACACGCTCACAGAACTCATAGAGGCACACAAGACCGCCCAAATCCACCGCCTCTCCCGCACTAAACACGGGCGGCTCATACTTGACCGTCTCAACATCAACCTCATAGGCGACGTCCACCCCACGACGCCCATTCCGATAGGGGTCTATAGCCGCCTAGTTATAAAACGAATCCCCAAAAACATGCTACCTGGTCGCCATGATACGCGCCGTCAGCTGAAAGCCCAAGCACTAGATGCCACATACCTTGCCGACGAACACGCAATATACGTAGATGCTGCACGGCAAAGTGCAAACACATACGTGGCTTGTGCAACCACGCCACAATCTACTCTCGTCACCGCCGCCACAGTAGTAGCTCACTCTCCGACAGCGGCAGAAGAAACCGCCATCGCGCTGGCCATCGCTGACCCACGTACGCGCACAGTCCTAAGCGACTCCAAAAGAGCGATACAAAATTACTCGGCAGGTTTTATCTGCCACCCCGCTGCACGCATCCTTCGCGGCTGCACTCTCGACCATAAGATCAACCTGGTCTGGGTACCCGCCCACGCGGGAAACTCTGGAAACGAAGGGGTCGACCGACTAGCCCGAGGACTAACCAACCGGGCGGCCGGCCCCACGGATCCAGACGCTCTTGCCGAGGCTCCCCAGACCTTTGCCGAAATTACCAACCTCTACAGAGAGATGAGACGCCAGTTCCCGCCTCCACACCCCGACTTGAATCGAGCGCAAGCCAGCTTGCTCCGCAGGTTGCAGACGCACTCCATCCTTAGCCATTCTAGACTTTCACTCATCACAGACGGGGAATATGACCCCGTCTGCCAAAATTGTTACAAGGGAGAAATCGCCACCCAGGCACACATCCTCTGGGGTTGCGCGGGAAATCCGCCCCCTCGAACCTTACTGCCAGCTCCCTCCGAAGAAGGATGGAACCAAGTCCTCAAAAGGCCAGACAAGAGCATCCAACTGGCACTCATTTCGTGGGCCCAGGAGGTCGCCCCCACCTGGGGGCCACACCAAGCCCACCTGCCCTAAATCCCTCCAATCTATGGCAATAAAGTTGTTTCTCTCTCTCTCTTACTACACAGGCGAAGCAGAAGCCGCTCCTCCGACTTTGAGAGACCTTTACACGCGCGAGGATAAATACCGAGGGCAGATTGATAAAGTAAAATGACTGCATGGCTACCATAGTACTTCATAAAATCAGCAATAAAACTCCAATAAGGAAGAATGTCAGGCAGTGAGACACGATCTCGCCAACGCTATTCACCGCCTGTTTACAGGAGGCGTTCCGAAGCCTGGGTTGGGAACAATTGGGGATAAGAGTTAATGGAGGACACCTAAGTAATTTTCGATTCGCTGATGACATTGCCTTGCTAAGTCACTGAGGAGATGTGCTGCAAAGCATGATCAATGAGTTAGACAGGCAAATCAGAACAGTAGGTCTTAAAGTTAACATGCAGGAAACCTAAGTAATGTACAACAGCCTCTCAAGGGAACAGCAGTGCTCAATTGGTAGCGAGGTGCTCGAAGGGGGAAGGGATGCGTCTTCTTAGGGCAGGTAGTGGCCGCGTATCACGATTTTGAGAGGGAAATAACTAGAAGAATAAGAACGGGGTGGAGCGCATATGGCAGGTTCTCTCAGATCATGAATGGCAGTTTACCAAAACTCCTCAAGAGAAAAGCATGCATTAGCTGCGTCTTACCGCTGCTCAAGAGTTCAGCTTAAGGACAACGAAGCGAGCTATGGAATGAAAAATCATAGGTGTAACGTTAAGAGATCGGCAGAGGGCGGAGTGGGTGAGAGAACAAAAGGAAGAAATGAGCTTGGGCAGGATATATAATGCGACGGCAAGATAACTGCTGGTCCTTAAGGGTAACATATTGAATTCCAAGAGAAGGCAGGCGTAGCAAGCGGCGACAGAAGTTAGGTAAATGGATGAGATTAAGGTGTTTCCGGGGATACGGGGGCCGCAGCTGGCAAAGGGCAGGGTTAATTGGAGAATCCTTTGCCCTGCGGTGAGCGTACTGAGGCTGATGATGATGATGACGATAATGTGTTTTGCCATTCTTCACTGCATGATCTACACCGCGTGATAACGTCCGGGTGCTGATTACCAAGCGCGTATTTTTTAATGCAATTCGCCCTTCGCAGCTCTTGTGTTTGTCAAGAATTTCGATCTTCCGTCCCCGTTTCGAGATTCAGCACTGGTCCATGCTAAAACACAAGAAAAATTCTTTTCATGACTCTACATTCATGGAGAAGCTAATCTGAAATGGCGTGGTAGCGTCTAAAAACTCCCCGTGGTGTGATGCCGCTATAAGGACATGCACCGATGACCACGTAAACACCGCCGCGAACATCCAGTGAAGTGTGCCTTAAATAGCATAATCGGTGTTTGGCGAGCTAAAGGACGGGCCTTAGTTTCATGTGGCTGCTCTGAGAAAAATCTCTATCTCAGCGCTACACTCTAAGCATGTATACGCCTAAATAGGAGTAAACAAAATTAGCAGTGGTTTAACTACTGCTGAACCTGGTAGGGAGCTAAAGCTATGGCGTATCGGGCAACACTATACGCGGCTTGGCGTCTGTAACATTGAGTGCGTTCCGGACACTGGATATGCAGCGCACCCTACCTGCCACCCTGGCAGGAGGCAGTTAATGGTTGATCCCGAGTGTTTGCTCACCCAATGAACCGTGCGGTGCCACCTGTCTGCCTCAACGTTGTCAGCGCTAACGCAAGTAGGCCACATCTCTCTCTCACCACCGCACGTACCTCAAAGTGCGATTCAGGCGTCCGCTGACCCAGGGAGCCAGTTATGCGTGCTTGCTTTCCGTAAAATTATCGGAGTCTAAAACGTTGTCAACGCCAACGCCAATGAACACAATGAAACCTACGGCCTATGGCTTCAGTGCCGCGTTTCTGCCACAACGTTCTCAATGCCAACGCATGCAGCGCGCGTCTGTCACTACCGCCACGTGGCTGACAGCATGACTGAGGTGTCCACTGTTCAAGGGGGCCAGTTATGCGCCTTTCCTCTGCTTTCGAAACTCCCGCTCTACATCGGTTTTGTAGCTTAAAGAGCGTCTAAGGTGTCCACTGTCCCAGGGGGCCATTTGGGCACTTCTTCAGCGTTATGTAAAGGTCAAATGAAGGTGAAAACCGCAAGCGCCGCGAAGAAAGGCCGAAGTCCCGTAGTGAAGCTTGGCTTGGTTTGGTTAATCGGGGTTTAACGTCCCAAAGCAACTCAAGCTCTGAGGGACGCCGTAGTGAAGGGCTCCTGAAATTTCGACCACCTGTAGTTCTTTGAAGTGCACTGACATCGCACAGTACGTGGGCCTCAAAAATTTCGTCTCCATCGAAATTCAACAGCCGCGGCCGGGATCGAACCCGCGTCTTTCGGGTCAGCAGCCGAGCGCCATAACCACTGAGCCACCCCGGTGGCTCGTAGTGCAGCTTTCGCTTCAAACGCCTCAACTGTCCTCTAGCGCAACACCCTTTTGTAGAAGGAAGTGATCTAGATAGCTTGCTCACTTTTTACTCCCTCTTTTTTGTTTGTTTAGACTGCATCTTACTGCGTTTTGTTTTTGTCGCCTAGTTTCCCAAAGCTGTTTTCACAAGGTAGCCACTTTTCAAATAAAGAGGCACCGACCAAAAAGGTGTAGCCAAAATGTCATTTTGACTACACCTTTTTGGTCGGTGCCTCTTTATTTTTAACATGTATTCACCCGACCAGACGAGATTTCGTCAAACCTTGGATTTCGTAGCCACTTTTCAATCCAATGACAAGTGGCCTCAGTCGGCTACTCAGTTCCGGTGCTTATCCCATTGTTTTATGCTTTGAAGGTGGCGTGCTACCATCGGATGCTTTTGGTGGCCGCTTCGTTATTGCCGAATATTCTGTCCGTGACTGCACCTTATTTTCTGCACAAACACAGCTAAAACTTAAACGTGTGCTAAGAATTGTTAGCGATTTAATTAAACCAGTCCGTCTATTTCGCGTAAAAAAAAGGCAATAAATGCACATTTCCTTTCCTACCGTTTTTATTCTGCTCTGAATATTGCCCGCAAGCTTTAGGCGGCCCTGCTCGGCTGTCAGGACCTAAAGACCCAAAAGGCCTTGGTTCACCGGACGCGGGCGGCGTTGCTTGCCAATGGGGCCCCGGAATAGGAGCTCCACCTAGTATTGCTAGAGGAAAGGGCCAATAAGGCCTACCCCAATCACCTCTCTGTAAATATTTATTGCATTATAAATGTTTTTCACCACCACCACCACGCTTACTTGATATTTTCGCGCTTTCAGTCTTCCCACGGTGCTCCACTCAATACGGCCTCGATTATGATCCTTTTTTAGATGTGTTTTGTTTTCGGTCTGTTATATCTTGTAATATTATCTTGGTTATTAGCGCATGTCATCGATATCCGTACAATGCGCGTTGACTGTTCAAAGCCTTAATGAGGTAATAGCTTCCCTGGTATCTAAAAACTCATCGTGCACAAGCTGTTAAAACAACTCGTACGCTTTAACGCTTTCCAGTGTAGTTTCGAATAATGCGAGAGGTAGGAAGAAAAAGGGAAATGTTTTTGTGAAAAATTTTGCCTATTCAGGAAAGCTTCCCTAGGCTTATAGTGTGCAGGAACCAAGGGCGTCCATGGAGTGTACAGAGAGTGTGTACAGACTACTGTGTACGTAGTCTGTACTTTGCTTGTAAGACCCTTAGAAACATCAACCGCGCAAACATTACTACGCGCTAAGGAAAGCGGCATTGCGCTTGTTGCCTATGAAGAACAGTTGAGGCGAATGGCGCGTGACAAAGGGTGCAAACGTTTCCACGCACTTATACCGTTCCACCAGAGAGACTACACGAAGGCGAACTCAGAAAATACTCAGTGGCAAAAGAAAACGCTAGACAAGCTGACGCGGGGCTATATGGGACGGCTAAAACTAAAATTAAAAGCGGAACTTTTTTCGACAATTTCAAAGGAATTAAGTGTTTTGCTTCTGAAGACAAGAGCTGGATGCTTGCGGGCGATGAGCTAACAACAAAATTGCGACACCACTCGTGACGTTGTTGTTCGAGCATGCAGCATAGAAAAATGGAAGAAGATACTCTTTTGCATTTTAATCACTGCAGCACTCAGTGTACAAAGCCCTCATAGGGATGCTAGAAGCACTGTGCCTTTAGAACAAAGAGGGCGTGCTCATCTTTGAAAAAGTAGATTTAGTTGCATGATAGGTCATTAGAGGATAGGTGGAAAAGAAAAAGAGAGTAGTTAAATTGGCATTTAATGGGAAGAGGTTTCGTATGCTAGGAATTAATGGGAGACAATCATCATCACCCGCATGCAAATAGAGTACTACTACTTATTTATGTGGGGCACGTCGCCATTTTTTAATCGCATATAGGTGGTAACGCAGGCTTCTCGTAGGAGCATTCAACGTACTTTGACGTGTGAGTTTAAACTTCTTCTTGTGCAAACATCGCCAAAAAGCTCCTCGTGTAAACATCGCCTGCAACAAGTGTCGCTGTAATGCGATAGCTATACGGCGAACCCAAGATCGCGAGCGAGAACCACTACAGCCCGCAAGAATCCTGGTAAATGCCGCCCAAACAAAGGCAAACGGAGTAAACGCGAATATTCTTTCTTACGTGTGGCCGAGGCAGAAGCAATGAGAGTGCGAATGGAAAACCTCACAGTTCTTGAATACAGACAAGGCCATAATTGCTATCTTAATACGAATAAAACTGGCAAATATAAGCATGTCTGTGAAATAATTGTAATTTCTCACCACACAGTGTTCTAACATTCGCGTTAGAGACTCCTAACCGTGCTGCGCGTATTTGCTTTTCGTAGTACAGAGTGAACTACGAGCAAATATTTTACAGATTTCGTTTCTGTCGTGACATGTAGGTGCGACCTGCTGGAGCTTCCTTCCTCACAATCTCCACAGCGGACACGGGAAGTACATCGTTAGGTTAAGGCCTGCAGACTCCTGACAGGCTTCCCAAGTGCACCCTGTTGTGGCCACGCATTCCGCAGAAACCAATCACCAGGAGTGGTTCAGGCTGAGTCTGCGCCAAAAGAGATGGCCAGCTCTCGTGCCCCACACAAGACCGCTACTGCAGCACCGAGAAGGCCCGTCAACGCGGCGACAGACGCGGAAAAGCCTCCTGCATCGGGGGAGCAACCAAGAGGACGCAAGACGGCGAACGCTCCAAAACAAGTCTTCAGGCCTGCGGCGCAGAACAGGGCACCGCCGGTCGCTACTAAATCAACAAAAACTGGTACGCCATATCAAGGAGCAAAGCGCTACAGCCGTCGCATAGCTTGCGTCATGGCACAGGAAAGATATCAGCGCGTCGACGCCATTGGAAACTTTTTGTTATTTGATTCACGCAGCTAGCCCTTTTGCGCAAATCTCCAGTCTTAGCCATCGAAATTAATATAAACATGTAGTTATCGCCATGTAAAATGCATGTTTTTTACTGGGAGAAATCACCGTGTAATTACATGAACTGAGGATAGGGTGGCTCCAAAATTCATGTTTTTTTTTGGGGGGGGGGGGGGAGGAGAAAGTGGCCAGTAGCCAGAGTGCACGAAGGCCTGTAATGCCTCCTGAGGGCGTCGTAACGGCGGTCCCGGAATTAATTTTCGGCCGCCTGGGTCTTTTTAGTGTGCACCCACATCACAGAGCCCATTGCAGATATCGCTTTTCGCCTCCAGCGAAGTTCAGTCGCCGGGGTCCTCATTTATCCCGCGACCTTATTAGGTTCAACAGCCGGACGCTGAAGCCACACAGCCATTGCAATTGCTAATTGCCTTAATGTTTATCTCTTACAACATGATGGATAGCATTAATACCGCGTAATAAATGCAATTCGCTTTTAGTGCTTATCACTGTCCGCTTTCTTACGCTAGCCTATTTACCGGTAAGCCCGGTCTGCCTAAACACTTCTTTGCATACGGCGCTGCTGGAAATATTAGCCATGTTGGAAAAAAAAAGGCAGGTGAAAATAATCATCAGCGTGTTCGTGTTCGGTGCGTGCAAAGCAAAAAATTAGCAGACGCTTAGCTTGGTTAAGCCCGGTAAGTTGCGAAAGCAATAGCCCTGGCTGCGCCTGGTTTGGCTGGTCACGTAGAGCGAGCGCCTCCCCCACGGCAGCGGCGCGTGGAGGATTCGCTGGGACGATCGCGACGAGCCGAGTTGAGGGGGGGGGGGGGGGGGGGGGGCGCTTTTCCACAGCTGGCATGACGTCACGTACAGCGAGCGCCCCTCGCGGCAGCAGCGCACAGCTGCGGCATGGAGGACTCGCTGGGACGATCGCGACGAGCCGAGTTGGGGCCCAGCTATTCCACAGCTGGCATGACGTCACACATAGGTCACGCTAAAGGTCAATGGTGGATTCTCCGGGACGACGGCCAAGAGCGGAAAGTTCGAGTAGTATTGCTTTCGCAAGAAAAACAGAAGCTGTGCTTGATCTTATGCAGCTCGAAACGTCAATTACTCTTGAATTAAGCGTTAATACTGGTAGTTCCGTCCAATGTTCGGAGAATCCTTCAAGGTGGAGTAGATCTGCGGGTTCGAACCGGGGACCCGGACGAATTTTTATTGATCTATGAAGTTTTGAAGTTTCTGCAGAAGCTGTATAGCTTTCCTTTGTACCGCATCGCTACGCATGGGTGGATGCTAAACAGTAATTGCTTCCGTTATTCATTCGCGGCCGTTTCAGTTGCGTTTGTGGTGGTGTTCAAAGCGAGCCGACGCAGCCCTTTACTATACACGTGAGGGTAATTTTCGTACTTACATTGCATTGAGGCCCGAGGGGAACCAATACCGTTCCCTATAGTGGTGGCGAGTCTTATGTCCGCACTCGTTTTCACGCTCGTGCAGTCTATACGCGTACACCTATCTAGAGCGCTCGAGCAGGACGCTCTGTTCTACATTTATGACAATCGTTATGACTCCACGGACCCGGGGCGATTTCAAATATCAGCTACCTTCGTATATGTCTAGCCGTTCGTCTTCGGATGTCGCGAAACAACGATCCGCAGCAGCTGTCTTCGATAGCTTTAGCTCTTTTTTGCTTCAAAGAAAGCATTTGTGAGCTGTATATAAGCTGCCACCGCAGATCACGTCATCATGCGGCGTCGACGCGGCGCTTGGCGTTGTGGTGAAAACTGAATTAAAACCGCCGAGGGTTTAATTGGCGTTAACATCACTATTTCAAACGCTAGCCCAAAGAGGCTTCGCATGGTTTACCTGCAAGTTCCATGCGTTCGGCTTATTCAGTTGCCCTTTCATGGCACAAAACAGCAGATGGTTTGCAGTAGATTTATTGTTTACAACAACAGGATTAATATCAACTACGTACCGTTCTTCAATGCACACTAATATCGTGCAGCATACGTGTGCTGTTGAATTTCGCCTGCATAGCGGACAGCCAACAAACAAGGTTAGAATGCCCATATTACTGCTCATTGCTTTTGCGCACGTGTTCCACTTGACGGATATTCACCGCCCCTCCCTCTTTTTCGTAAATTTTAAATCTCAAAGCGCAGACTCTGCTCATTTTCTGTGCTTGTGATGTGCGGCATTCGCTATTGTGTATGTGTCGAAGCACCTATCACAGTCTAGAAATAAACTCGAGAGAGCTGGCGTTGTTGCGTACGTAGGTTAAAGCAGCACGCAATAGTGTTCAACACTGTTAACACAGTGCTTCCACATCTGCAGATGTCCCGAAAAGCACGAAGCAACAGCCGGTGCCGCAGTCGACGCCAGCCGGAAAGAAAAAGCGGAGCCCACCAAAAGCTTCCTTTGGAGACCGAACAGCTCAAGGCAAACTAAAAACTGGATCCAGTGTGCGCAAAACGGAACCTCCCACGACTGCAGTCACTGAGACGCGAAAAGGCACTGCAAAGAAGACTGCCTCCAAGCCTACCAAGCAAGATGCTGCCAGAAAAGTTGCACCCCAGCGACCTATAGTTCAGGGCAAAGATGCGAGTTCAAGTATCTATTATGCTGAAGACGATTCCGAAAGCCCTAAGGACGAAGAGACTTCGCCGGAACAAGGCGCTGCTGGAGCGGTTGTTGCTGCTTCGGCGGTGCTTGACAGGCGAAGAGGAAATTACGAATACACAAATGCGTCTCAGCCGGTGGTGTCGAGCGCAGCCAAGTTCCGTCAAGTGGGAGCTCGTTACGGTCCCCCAGCCCCGACGTCGGGAGCGAGGCCTCAGACAGCACCCCGCGCGGGTTCTGAAATGACTGCAAGCTTACTCGTCAGCGACACTCCGATAGGCAACGTGGCATGCTACTGGAGCGGTGTGGCGTCACACCAGGCAACCACTATCGATAGCCCCGACGATGAGGACAGTGACGAGAGTGAGGAACAAAGTGTAGATCTGCTGTGGATGTGGAAGACCGAGAACCTTCCGCAGCCGCCGGCCGATGATGAATGGAGCGAGAGGCGCATGATGCAGTCGCTGGCGGCCACCGCTGCCCTTATCGGGGCGCTTACGATAATGATCACTGCCATAGCGGTGTTGGCCAGGATTTTTGACGACCGCAGTTGGGAAGACGCAGTTACCGATGACACAGGGTGAGTGTGCGGCTCCCCCATTCATGGAGTCTGTCCGTATGGCGCCACAAAGTGTGGTCATGGTGACAACACATCGCAAAAGACGAGGAACCAGAATAAGACACAGGACGAGGGCTGACTCGCAACTAAAGGCTTTATTTGCTAAAACTGTCTTATATGAAGAAAACAGGCAGAAAGGTACCCCACAAAACACACAAAAACCAAAACTAAAAACTAAAAACACTTTTGAAACACAGTCAAGCGTTATGAAGAAAATCTATCTCCTTATCAACCAAGGAAACTGATGGTATGCTGACGCAATTTTGCTTGTCATTTTCAGTGTGGAAAGCTTCAGCCACTTCCCGTGTAGTCTGATCATTGTGCTTGTACAGCACTCGTGCGAGATGAAACAAAGCAGTGCATTTTTTCTTTTTCTTTTCCATCTCTTCACATCCTCACATAAGAAGGTTTTAGCAAATAAAGCCTCAGCGCTTGTCCTTTGTCTTTCTTATTCTGGTTCCTGGTCTTTAGCGCTCTGTTGTCACTATGAAACTTTACCAACTACCCCAGTTGAACGTCTTGCTGAACAAAGTGTGTGTTTAGCTGCGCAACCAAGCTCACCCATTAAGTTAAGCACCTTGGTGATGCCTCCCGCAGACGCAAAACTCTGCCCCTCAGGCCACTTAAAGCCATAAATTGAAGACAATTTCCAGTTTTCAGCTCGCGCATTCGGTCAACCGAATTCATGCCAGAGCGGCGCTCAGTAGGAGGACAGCACATAGAAGTTCTTGGTAATGAGTAGCTATCGCTGTGAGTTCCTCGCCACATGTGAGGGCGAAGTTTCTCAGATATATTATTATAGCGATAGTTATTTGGAGAGCTTTGCTCTGGAGTAATCGTGTCATCCTCGGCGTCTCACTTGTCGCATGTCGTTCTCGAAAACTTCCGCCCTCATGTGCTCATTATTTCTAGCTCAGGCTCTCAGGCTTTTTCCTTTCACATTTACATACCCCTCATCGCTTTCTTCCTTGTGCAAGGTACAGGCTTTGGCCTTGTGGTAGTACATATGCCTCGAATTCGGGAGGTGCTGGGTTCGATCCCCAGTGCAACCGCTGACCCAACGGCTTTCTAATAGGTATGGGATTTCCCCCGGCCTGGTGCTCGGCTTTTCTGGGGTGAGATGCTTGGGAAAAGGGTCTTGGAACAAACCCTTGCGCTCATACGCCAGTGGTTCGTTCCGCCTTCAAGCAACCTTAAACCCGCCTATTGCGGTAAAAGCCCACTTGCGGCCCTTTTTTTATGACTGCTGCTGATGCTGCTGTGTGCCAGCGGATCAAGGTTCGGCGAAAGTTGTCTTCGGTCGAAAGAACTGTAGGCGACGGTGTGTGCATCTCACGAGAGGAGACGCTTCGTCCCAGAGACACCGTGGCGATGAGGAAGTTATCTTGCCTGGAGGCGCGGAAGGACTGATTTGTCCTCACGGAGGAGGAGAGGCCTTTGTTCTAGGGTGCGCGCGCGCCACGCGACAGCACATCCAGGCTTTGCTTGCGTTTCAACCACGTTAGCCGCACGATACCACCTTCAGCAGACTGCTAGATCGTTGAAAACCTCGCTTGGCCTTTGGGGAGGGTCCCAGCGGGGTTTACTGAGATTCTGCCAGGCGCACACCCCTGAAGAGTGTCGAGAGCCAGGCCCGGAGACGCTTGTACCCATTTTTTCCCGGTGAGTGTCCGGCGGTGGGTTTCGAACCAACCACCTCCCGCAGCCGAGACGGCCGCTCAAACCACAGCACCAAGCTTTCAGTTGAAAAGATGGAAGGTGATTAAAAAAAAGGAGAGGCGGTGCCTAATAAAGTGGAAGTCCTATTTTGCTGTTGACGCGGTTCTTTGAGGCTGAAAGGTTTTGAATAGGCATTGTACCATCGCTTTCGAAATGCTTTTTTCTATCTGACAAAATTCACTCTTCTTTTGCAGGTATTCAAACTTATCAGCAGTAATATCTCCCCCCAATTGATGAGCCATGACTGCTTCTATTTTGTGGGCTTATATTCTAATGAAATGCCATCAACATCTACAGACTACTTGCAAATAAAGAACAATAGCTGTTTTCGTGCTTGCATCTATAAATGTCAAATCGTTACATTTATATCAGTTGTGCGCATATTGGATGAACTCAGTCGAGGAGTCACACTACAACAATGTACTTTTTGAAAGGAATTGTTTCTGGCGTAATTATTTTTATCGCACCAACCTAGCAGAACATCACTCATTTCTCGCATTTTGCAATCTCCAAGCTAACGTTCATGTGCTAGACTGCATTCTTAGCCTGTAATTTATGTACTTTAGCTGTTTTCGCTTTTTTCACACCGACCCCTTCGACTTTTGATCGATTCCCTCAAAAGTATTGGATACTGAATAATTCAGTGGCAGCGAGGCCAGAAATGCCATCACCAGTCCTGCATCGATACCTCAGCCATAACGCTAACATATAGTTCGCCCAGTTCGCATGATATTTGGTTCGAGAAGAGTGTAAAACCAGAATCTTTTTTCTGGTTTGTTTTGGGTTCACGCCTTTCGGGTTTAGTTCCGGTTTGAATCGGTTCGGACAAGGTCGAACCGGTTGAAAGTGTTCAAAACAATTTGAGGACAAAAAAAAATTCTGTAAAAAGGTTTTAATCCACCTGGTTTTTCTGTTTACTTTTCTGCGTGAAATTGGTACATGAAATTAAAAACGCAAGATTTGTTTAATTTTACCCACTTTAATTCAGAGTCCACGGCAAAAATATAGGAATTTATGCAAGAAGCCGTAAAATCAAATGAACTCAAAATTAATGTAAATAGACTATGTATAGACCATTTCATCGAGAACGCCTCCATATTTGGAGAGTGGTGCCACCTGCTCTCTGGGCACTGACGATGACAGTGATCACATTAGCGGCACATATACTAACGATGACAGTGCTGGTACTGGCGATCACATTAGCGGCACATATACCAACCAGAATGCAGATAACACAAATCTACATACCAGAGTTTCGGCATCTATTTCCTTTGTGTTCTATAATTCTCGCTGTTAGAAACAGTTCTCAGGCAGCAGCGGTTCCTTTGGAGCAAGAAATGGCCGGAACGTGGGCGGATTACCGGACCGCAGGCAGTTTCAATACACCTACAAAATATTCAAAACATACCTGCGAGCTGCTTGCAACCTACGTGATGGAAAACGGCGTGGGCGAAGCAATTGGCGCGGCGTTCGACGGAGTGATGCAAGGCAGCTGTGAAGCCTAATTGCGTGATACCTGATAGATTTCGAGAGACAGACTAGGGTAACGAGTTTAGAACATTAACGCGATAACTTCGAAGGCATCGTTATCTGGTGTTGGCGTTGTCGTCGTCGGCGTTGTGAGCGAAAAAATTCGGCTGTGGTTCAACTCGGCTGAACCCGGTCAGCTGGAGCGAAAGGTCAGATATGCTTGGTTAAACATGGTTATGCATGGTTAGGCACACTTTCTACTGGTTAAACTTTATTGCATAACGCGATATTGCTTGAGTCTAAGCTGGTAAATCCTGGCTCCTTCTATTTATTAAAGTGAAGACAGTCCTTTGGTCTGTAAAGTATTTTGCCGCCGTTTCAATCCATGAAACCTCTAGTTCTTCGCTTTTTGGTGTTTCACGCGCCATCTGCTGGGCCATCGCCATACATTGCGTCTTGGGGTTTCAGTGGGTGCCGCATGATGGCTCTGCGACTGTACGCCATGCACGAAGGAAATTCACCGGAAACGTACTTCGCTACTTGCTTAATAGTGTTGCCTGTCATTTACATGCTTTTAATTCAAGTATACATGCACGCCTCTGTACACATCTGCGCATTCGCTAGACGCGCCTTCATTCACTTCCAAGAGTCGTTAGTACGTGCATAACCTCGCATCGTAAATGTAATGTTGGAAAGGCAAAAAAACAGTCGCGGCGGAAGAGGAGGTCGTTCGGAACGGTCATGTTTCACTATGCTCTCTGCTGGGAACAGCTCATCGGCCCTTGGCCGAGGACTTTCAGCCTCTGAAAACATCATGGACACCTACAAGATTGTGCTGCCTCGTCTGCCGTCCGCTAATGTAGTGTAGTTCCGTCCGTAGAGCGTGAAAAGTGGCGCTGCCCTGAGATGGAGCATATGAAGACTACAAACCGTGAGGTATCTATCACGCTGATAGGAGGGATTTCATCTTCCAGCATTCGCTACACCCTTAGTGCATTTGGGATCATACCGCATTTGGGCCTTGGTAATCATACCGGGGCAGGCCTCCAATGTTTCTTCGGTGCAGCAGAGTTGGACACGTCCGGCGGCAGTGTCGTACACCGCGATGCACCCAGTGTCGTCGTTTTGGTCACACAGTGGATACCTATGCCATGATGTATGCCGATAGCTTACGACAAGGCCCCTGGACCCAAGAAGACGACGTAGTCTCAGAGCACATTATGGACATTTCGGATGTTGTGGACGTTTCCCGAAAGCTCAACACCGAGGTTCCACGTGATGCAACGCCCATTGAAAACTCACAAGACGTCAAGCCGCCTCCTCCTGAACCTCCCAGGATCGCAGGATCGACCTCCTGCCTGGCTCCCTTTCTTTTATGCATGCGTGTGTCTCCCGGAATTTCGATGTGCTGACAAAGTGAGAGCTGGATAGGGGTGTGATTGTTCATGACGGGTAGTGTGTTGCGGCCTGGTTAAGTCGGACTTGAAGCCTCTGAGGGTGAGTGTACTTCTATGCAGTAAAAGAAATAGAAGTAGTCGTTGCGGAGTGGAAGAGTCCCGTCTCTCATGCCAGAGGGCCGGGTTCAATTCCCACGTACACTACAATTTTCTTTTGTTTTTTTATTAACTGAGGTCGCTTCGAGGGCATATCTGCGCCGTAACATGACCTTCAAGGATTGTACGCGAGTAGTGGAGCTGTCGCTCCGAAATCACGAGCATGACAGGTAGCGCCCAGAGATCGACCTAGGAATCAGGTGGGCCCGTGTCACGGGACCTTGCGGTGTTATCACAACCTGCGCACTGGATAGTAAGCAAACAGACAACCGTAGCAGGTGGCAATTAAATTAATGATTGGTCGCTCGGGAAGAGCAACCTGGGCCCCACAAGGCCCACAGCGATAGCACCTGCCATCGCAGAACAGTGGCGCATCGCTTAGCTGCTGCACCACTGCGCCAGGAGTGGTATTAAGACTCCGAGGGATCTGTGAGTGCAAAGTAGAGAATGTCATTCTGCATAAATGGTTACTACTCACTACGCTGCCGCCTCATACCCTTAAGAAAGAGCTGAAGTATCCCTTCATTTCTTTTTTTGTGTGTGTGTGTGGGGGGGGGGGGGGGGTAACATGGCGAAGCAATTAATACTGGACTATTGTCTTAAGTGCGACGTTTGTTGGCCAATTTGTCGAATAGGTCCAGTGTGCATGAAGTCAGTTTACTGATGGCATAGCTCGGCGACGAGTTTGTTTCGTAAATGCCGACGCGGGTATGTGACAACAGGGGATATTCAAAATTCCGCAAGTGCGCTTTCCCACATAACTATCTTGCCCCAAACAAGATGGCCGACTACGTGGGCTACAGGACAGGCGCTAAAGGTGTGGATAGAATGTAAGAAACGTATTTTGGAAGAATCAAACAAAAAACCAGTCTTACTTGCTTTGTTTCAGCTGGAAACGCATGGTCAGCCATCTTGTTTGGGACAACATTGTTATGCGGGAAAGTGCACATGCGGAATTTTGAATATCCCCTACTGACGTTTCGCCCCAACCATCACACTAGAGATGGAAAGCTTTGTAGCCACAAAGAAACTGTAGGGTCGAATAACGGAAAACTTGGCACAATAAATTATGGCACTCTAAATGTAGGCTCCAATTGGGGATTAAACATGGGCTCTTTAGAAAGTACCAGCAATAGAATATTTGAAGCAGCGAGCTATAGCCTGGTCTTTTATGAACTGAATACTGTAACAGAATTTTAAACTGGCCAAAAAGCGCACCGAAATTGTTCATGCAAAACACCATGAAGAACAAGCTGCTTTTACATGCGAAAGCCAAAACGAGGTCCAAGCATCTGTGCAAAAAAAAAATTGGCTGTGGTTTAACTCTGGTTGACCTAAAGAAATGCGAAAGCACGTTGCTCCGTCCTCGCCTCCGTCTGCTTTCTTGTCAGTCACGTCATTGCAAAAAAAGAAAGTGCTTCCAATTTTATGGCATAGTCCTTTAATTGTAGTGCAGTTTCTTATGCAGCACGTACACTCATTCTTTAAAGAATGAATGTGCGCAATTCCAGCGGCCTCTGCTAACTTTTTTTCCTGTTTGCTTGAATTTTAGCCAAGAAAGTACAGAGATGCCACTTCTTAAAGCTTCTGCATCTCTCCTTGGTTAAACAAAGCATGCAACCTTGCACTAATGTTTAGTTGGAGTTTACTGTACATTTATATGCATCATTGACTACTATATTAACGACTTTCAAACATCTTTTCGCTACCACTCGCCCTCTCAGGTAAGCATTTTTTTCTCCTTCATTCTTCCTGGCACTGCAGAGTTTCAAGCTGATATGCTTTCATATTTCTTTGTTTTAAACTTTGCAATGCCATGGTTTAGTGTTTTATGTTGTCTGAAAAAATATATTCAATGCAAAGTGTGCCCTGAGTTATATGAGTATCTGCCAGTTGTCCAGAATTATCTAATAGTCATGAGTTTACATACCTTCGAATGTTTGCACAACTGAAACAGAAATCTTTTGGGAAAGCTCCTGTGTTTGGCCCAAAGCCTTCTTTTAGGCAGGCCACATATTGCCAGGGCTAGCTGCAACTGCAGTATAGTCGTATTCTGCGACGCCAGTTGAAATCGTGGTCAGTGTAGTCTGGCAGCTGCAGAATTTACAGCATCAGATTAAGCTACCACTTTTATTTTGATGTTTACGAGAGTGCAGGCATGGTGGTACTAGTGTCTGATTCTACCCATACTTTCTCTTCACTTCTGCCAGTTTTTGCTTCAGCCAGCACAAGGTCACCTTCACACACTCTTTCTGGAATCCTCTATCTTTGCTTTGGTGGCTTTGAAGGCTTTTATTTATCCTCCATTGCCTTTCATTATTTCCACCAGCCAATGGCTTTCAGTAAAGAGTGCAAAATTAGCTTCGTTTTCTTAACGCAGTACACTGGTAATGTCCAATTCCAGACCGCACCTCGACTCGATGCTCCACCTCCACTCCGTCGGGGAGGAAGCAGTCAATCCTCCACTCAAGGGGTGTTTGACATTCACGAATGTCCCTCGGCGTTTCCTCTGACAAGGTCTCGGGAAATCTTCCTCCACTCGACAAGCATAAATGGCGTACGGGTACGAGATTAGGACCAAAATTTGACCCAAGAACTGCATGCTGCTGCTCGTACCAAGCACAGTTTGTCATGTCGTCTTCAAAACAACCTTCACGAGCCACTTCTACGGTGTTCAACAATGCGGGCTGCATGAACGAGGCAGCTGTGAGAAACTACTTGAAACACTCTCATCTCTGGCATAAGTCACTACCGCTGATGTACATTTCATGTAGAACATGACGGAGGCATTCAGAATGGTGTGAAACCTAGTGACCTAGTTGCTTTAATTCAAGTTTGGTGTAAGATTTGTTACCCTTGCCCTTCGCCTTCGAAGGTCTCTGGGGCGAGTGGCGGAAACACGCATAATTCAGAGTGTGTTGCAACGCATGCACCCGTATCCCGAAATTCACTCTAAATTCGATTCTCCAGGAACTTGCAGTTTTCAAGAAAGCTGGGAGCTGTAATTGTAAAAGTGCTTGAAAAGCCGTGCATTTCGCTTACCACGAATATCCGTTCCATGCAACTAGCGAACCAACGCACTTCATCGACAGCACCGCGCGTCTGAAAACATGCATTCCCTGAGGCGACGCGCAAGCCATTGATGCGTGCAGCACAGATGTTTGCACAGCAGCCGCGCCGTTCCCCACGAGTGCGCCGCTATTTGCGGACGCCACCATGAGGAGCGAGCCTGCTATTAGCCATAAAATGCGCGCCACAACTCGGCACACGGCAGGCTGTGAACCGATGTTCAGGTATCCGGTGGCGACCTGAAATGTGTCCGTGCCGCATAGGCATAGTGCAATGATCAACTACAGCACTGGAGTCAGCGAATGGCCATGGTTATCCGTTCTCGACGTCAGCAGCAGGGACATAAGAAGGCCAGCTAGGCACGGCTGCACCCGCAAAACTTTAGCTTGCCAGAAGTTCCGCATCGAACACATTGAGGCGGTCATTGAGCCTACACTTTGCAGAACGGTTCTCTGAATCCTCATTGCATCCACTTTTGTGAAAAGCTTGGTGCACGGGTCCACACAGTCCACACAAGTCCACACAGTGAGTGAACGATATCACGTCCGCCGTGTTTACAGGCGGAGTGGTGGTCAAAGAGCTCGAAGAGCTCCCCCTTTTGCCCCAGCACCTTAGCGACGCTGCATTATATTATCAGAAATTTCAATAAACTCATGCTCAACTCAAAACAAATTAACGTCCCTGCTACCTCGACATTCTTAAGGAAATCCTTGAGTTTTTCGTCCACTCTAGGAGTGATTGGAGTGTGTAATGAGTTTCTTATATACCTTAATTCATAAGAAAGGAGATGTCAAAGACCTGAAGAATTACATGCCGATTAGCTTACTGTCAGTTGCCTGCAGAGTATTTACTAAGCTAATCGTTAATAGAGTCGGCACAACCCTAGACACCAGTCAACCAAATGACCCGGCAGGCTTTTGTAAAGGATACTCGACAACAGATTATATTCAAGCTATCATTCAGGTCATAGAGAAATGTGGAAAATATAACCAACCCCTACATATAGCCTTTTTTGATTACGAGAAAGCATTTCACTCAGCGGAAACCTCGGCGGTCATGAGGCATTGCGGTTACATGGTGTAGAAGAGTGCTATGTGAAAATATTGGAAGATATATATAACGATTCCACAGCTACCATAGTCCTCCTTAAAGTCAGCAATAAAATTCTCATAAGGGAAGATGTCAGGCAGGTAGACACGATCTCGCCAATGCTATTCACCTCCTGTTTACAGGAGGTGAATAGCAGGTGAATAGCAGGAGGGGAATATGGCAGCGCATATGGCAGGTTCTCTCAAATCATGAATGGCAGTTCGCCAATATCCCCCAAGATAAAAGTCTACAACAGCTGTATCTTACCGGCACTCCTCTATGCGGCAGAAACGTGGAGGCCAACAAAGAGGGTTCAGCTTAAGTTAAAGACAACGCAGCGAGCCATGGAAAGAAAAATGATAGGTGTAACGGTAAGCGATCGGAAGCAGGCGGAGCGTGTGAGGGAACAAACGGGGGTTAATGACATCCTATTCGAAATCAAGATGAAGAAATGGGCTTGGGCAGGGCATGCAATGTGAAGGCAAGATAACCGCTGGTCCTTAAGGATGACGGAGTGGACTCCAAGAGAAGGTAAACGTAGCAGGGGGCGGCAGAAAGTTAGGCGGGCGGATGAGATTAAGAAGTTTGCTGGGATAAGGTGGCCGCTATTGGCAAAGGACGGGGTTAATTGGACAGACGTGGGAGAGGCCTTTACCCTGCAGTGGGCGTAGTCAGGCTGATGATGATGATGATGGGTTTCTGAAACGCAAAACAGGCTTCGAAGGCCGCTGGGAGTAGAAACTTCAGTTGAGATATATATATATGAATAAGTCAGTAAGTGTGTATTTATTTTGCCGTCATAGAAATACTAACACCATGTATTTGGCAACGTTTGAAATTGCAATATATTTTCGAAAGACTGTGGCCCTGACAGGTACGCAAATGCTTTATATGCTGGTAAGATATTAATTCTTTGTTTTTTTTTAATGTGGTATATGTTTTCATCTGCTGTTTCGCTTTATTTTCGACACACTATATGTGGACAGTAAATGACATTTCATAATAAAGCGCATACAGTATGAGCGTCACATGCATCACTGCTTCGAGGAGGCACTACACCAGCCTCATGGTACTTTTATACTAAATCTGTTACTATTTAACTGCTTCATCATAACAATAAATGTGCAGATCTAAAGAACAGTGTTTTCGAAGTTATTCAGATTATCATTTTTAAGAAGTGTACATTATGTAATGTGTGCACACTATATCGTTACATGTGTAACATGTAAGTTATGAACCAACACGCCCAAATACAAGTACTTCTGAGTATACTATCGCTCTTTGCACCCTTCCCACGTCATATCTTCCACCACATTTCCGGCCTTCTCACCCTCTCCCTTTGTTCACCTTTTTTTTTTCTCCTAATCTCCTACTATCAGTTCTCGGAAACCATGACATTCCTGTTACCCCATCCGCCCCCACCTTTTGGCTTTCTCTGAACTCGAGCCATCCCCCCCCCCCCTGCCTTGTCCTTCCTTGGAAATGCCCCCCCTTTCGTTCTCCTTCCAGTGCCAGCCTATTTTGTTTGCCTTCTTCTCACTTCCCTGTACCACGCTGACTAATCCTCTTATCTGAGTTTTTCAGGTCCACCCAGCGCCAACTCCTGGTCGCAGCCTCTTCAAAGCCTTTGTTCATTACACACCCCCGGGATATAAGTTTTTCCACTATTGCAGCTTAACGAATCAAGATTCACCTCCCTCCCCTTCCTGACACGCATCCCCTCTCACACCTCTTTCCTTCCCCACCCCCGGGGCCTTCCTCCTCGGAGCGAAGGCCCTATTTAATCCCTGCCAATGATGAACGCTTTGCCCAGACGAAGACAAGTCCCCTTGTCGAAAGGTTGGCTCAAGCAACCTGAGGTTTTCCCCTCCCTTGTTCATCTTGTGATCGCCAAGGACCATCTACCACACCCTCTCTCTACCATGGACATGTGTAACATAATAATTCCAAATGAGTTGTCAAATTTTTGGTGTGCGCAACCCGTAATGTTTCTGGTAACATATTCATTACTTCAGCCTCATATTTAAGGAATTAGTTTCTGGGACAAGAGAGAAATAATATCATTCATGTGATGAAGCACTCCCCAGAAAATAAAAAGTGGAAAAAATAGCTGTTTATTGAAAAAGAATTGACGAACAAAAACTAAAAATTAATTACAAATACACTTTATATATTTAATTCATCAGCTAGCAGAAACGTAATTTTTCGCGATTTGTACGTACACAATTCTGGTAAAATGAGACAATTCGGTCATGGAAAAATAGCCCCGCGTTTGAATGTGGTTTCCTACAGCTAATATATCACATCTGCGCTCACGTCTCACCAGATCCGGAGTAAATCCGGCGGTTTGCTTGGCAACATCTGCGCCAAAAAACGTTAGATATCACTGCGGCACACGCATCGGAAAAATGCGTAAGCATGACGTTACACTTCATGACGTCACACCAAGACGCCGACGTAACACTTGCGCGCTTTTCACATCAACTGAGACTCGTGCCCGGAAGTCGAGACCCCCTAAACGGAAGTCAATCACTTTTCGATCAGTTATTGATCACTTATGAATTACTTATCGGTAACTTATTGTTACCCCAATGAATTGTCTTACTTAATCAAGTTCCATCAATTGGCCATACGAGTTTTCAAAGTTCTCGCCACGCTTAGTTTTAAAATTCGACGCTACGCGTTTGCTCCGTCCACACTTCCGGTCACGCAGAGCCACACTGCCGGCGTTTTCAAATTTGGCGCTTCTTTTGATCTGGCCCCGCCCATTTTCTGGACATTTATGACTCAAATTAACTAATTAACCCACCTCAACACCCCGATTGTCCATACGAGATATTTTGATGCTCTATCCGATGGTACTGTATCGCCACCGTTTCAGCACGCGCAAGTAAGACGAAGCGGTGAGCACGAGCTAGAGAGAACGTTTCGAGACCTTGGCCTCCAATCCAATCAACATCCCATTTGGTAATGCTCATGGACAGAATTGTGCACAGCATCCTATCAAAGTATGTTTCAGAAATCAACGCATTGTGTCCAGCCCTCATTGGCTTTCGGCGTGGATGCTAAATATGGTCCGCCCATGTCGATTTAGAGAGCAGAATCCGCCTTCTTATGCGAAAAAACGCAGTATCAGTGTTAGTGACGCTTGACATTGCTAAAGCATACGACACTGTTGAAAAATTCAGGGGACACTTTGAGTGTCTAAAGTGCGTAGAGGCGAAAGCGTTTTCCGCACCACTTTGACTGCTTCTGTGGCACTGGTGGCGTCACATGTAATTGAGTACTAATTGCTAAGTGAGGAGAAATCACTAACTAATGGTTAATTACTGATTTGTGCCTCAATACTAATTAACTGCTAATTAATGACGCTTAACCTTCGCCTTTAGGAGTGGAACGCGACAGCGTGTTGTAGCGCTGCCAGGGAGTCCACGGAACGCCACCACCCGTTCGGCGCGATGCCTTGCCCTTTGAACGCTTTTCGAGGAACGGAAAGGGCGCAGTAACTCTCTGTCACCTCGGTGAACACCCGAACCGCACCGTAGAGGAAGGGAGGAAGTGGGAGTGGAAGAAGAAAGACAAAGATGGTCCGTAATCAAGAAAATGAAAATTGTATTTGAGGAAAGGAAATTACGCAGTAACTGTCTCACATATCTCGGTGGACACCAGTCAAAATTCAGGGGGGCACTTTTTGACCTAAAGTGCGGTCACTGATGTGTGATTAAGATGCTAAGCTTCGCCTCTAAGAGTGGAACGCGACAGCGTCTTGCAACGCTTCCAGGAGTCCATAGAACGCCATAGCCCATTCGGTTCTATGCCTCGCTCGTCGGTAAATTGGTTTTTGAGGAAAGGAAATGTATCTATCTCTCATATCTCAGTGGACACCTAAACCTCGCCGGAAGGGAAGGGAGGAGGTTGGGAGTGAGCGAAGACACCGTATTCACTAGACGCACCTTTGTTCTCAAACCATCGAGCTGGCATGGCGGAGTGGATAGCATGCTCGTCTCACACTCCGAAGACCGGGGTTCGATTCCCGAGCTCGACCAATTTCTTACTCGGTTTTATTTGTTTATATGGCCTGACTAGAAAGTCAGTTAGGCTAATCGAGTAATTAAGCAATTAACTAAGCTCAGTCCCACTTACTTGGAGCATCACTATACGATCCCTTCAATTGGTTGCCTGGTTACTAGCCAAAGTACAATCGGCCCCGTTTGAAATTCGCGCACTGTGACGTCACGACCGTTTGGACCAACTGAAAAGCGTGACATTTCTGTCGACAACTGCTGCTTACAACGATGAGACATTAAAGGCTTTCGCCTTAAAACATTCCGTCCTTCTCACGGAAATGTCATTAGTACACCCGCCGTACTACATTTACGCGTGGATCCGTGAATTTTTAGCAGGACGGCAGTTCTTTTGCCCTGACGGCTCCTTCACTTCAGACACCTATGCCCTGACTAGAGGTGTACCACAAGGTTCTGTGATTTCGCCACTTCTTTTCAGTACTCTGATGTGTGACATTAGCATGCACCCTGTCGTTACAGTTTATGTTTATGTAGACAACATAGACTTTGCCTCTGCAACAGACATTCAAGCCCTGTATCGTTGTCTTCAGGCTTACCTAAATGAACTCGAGGTTTGGCTTAATAGCATTAATCTGGTATTAAATGGGCATAAAAGCAGTGTGTTAGTTTTTCAATCCAACATGCTTTTATATACATATCGTTGCACTATCGCTCGGACAACATACCACAGGTGGAATCCTTGCGGTATTTAGGCGTAATTTATGATGCTAGTATGGATTGGCGGCCCCACATCAAGAATAACGTTGAGAAAGGAGAGCGTGCACTCGGTCGGCTACTTCGAATATGTAATAGGAAATTTGGCATGCGCCGGGACACGCTCCTACTCCTTTACAAAGCCTATGTCAGACCGATTCTGCAATTTGGCTGCACACTATTAGGATCGGGTGAGCGTGATCGGGCCGGACAAGGGATGAGGAAGGCGGGAGACGGGGTTACGAGTAGAAAACAAGGAAAAGGAGAGACTTTATGCAGGAATATTTCCATTATTTACAAAAATGGTAACTGAGAATGAATCTCAGTGAAAGAGAGCTTCTTCAAGAGTCAGCAGGAGTGCTCTGCTGTCCCCAAAACAACACCTCGTTAAATAACACACGGATTCCCCAGATCCCTGTCTGGGGAATATAGTTCGAAGGATGACGTCCAATCGCATGGGCAGACGTGGACTCCGGGGGTACCACCCACGGCTGGGCGGTGCTGGCTGTCCCGCTCCTTCGCAGCTCGGTTGATGGGAGAGGGTAGAGGCTCAGGAATTGAACACTGCTGTCTTTCACTCAGCGCACCACCACTCTGTTCGTTGACCCGAGGGTCGACTCGGCCATGGGACGCCGCCATCGTCGCCGCATCTTCGGCCTTCGGCGGTCTTTGACTTTCGCCGCTGCCACCGTGGTCCCACGGTCCTGGAAGGTCGCTGCCTTAATCCACTTAGGCAGGAGGGAAGCGCGAGCTGCCTTAATCCACACAGGCAGAGGGGGGGGCATCCCAAACCCAACAGCACCCCCGCCACCAGACAATGCGTCCGGAAGATGAGCCGCTCCTACGCAGCTCGGCTGACAGGACGTGCAAGAGGGGGCTCTCGTTCCGCACTTCTCCAGGCCTCTCTTCATCGGCTGTCGATGTCACGCTCTCGGAATTTCTCTGGAAGGCGAGTCAAACGGAACCACAAACGCCAAGCCGCACACAACAAAAGCAAGTGCCGTCTGTAGCCCACTCGCCCCGCCAGACCAAAAACCAAAGCAAACTACACAAACTTCCCTCTAAAATCTTAAAGCAACAAAATTTTCCTGAACGAACACGAAGTGCGTAAGCCGATGCATGGTTCAGGTGTTAAAGTGTTGGCTAAAGTGTTGTCCTAATGCATGACACTTCAAAAAACGGAGGGAAATTTAGAATTGGTCTAGAATCGGTCGGACAAATTGAGACGATTCTCGATGTCACCCGGGCAGGCAGGAATCAGCCGAGAGGTCAGACAGAGGCTTTCAATTTTGCCCCTAAGCTATTCCCTATTCTCGAGTACGACAATTGCCCATGTCGTCTTCCTTGCATTCTGCATCGCAGCAGACACGACGTAAATGTGCGAAACTTGCACAACAAATCTCGCAGAAGAAACGTACTGCGCAACTTCATACGGGCACACAAAGTAGTGCCTCTAGGAGCTCACACGAGCTACGTATGCTACAATGTCCAGGAGAGGCTTCGCTCGCGCCTCTGCGTCAGCGGACATAAGCGTGTAACAAATACTTGCAAAATCGCAGAACAAACCCTGTCGAAGTAATAACGTTGTGCAAAAGTCAATGCGGCAGAAAAATTGAGCATCTCTGGGAGCTCACGCCAGCTACCTAAGCCACAATGGCCAAGAATGGCCTCGTTCGTGCTGCTGTGTCAGCGGACACTAGCACACAACAAATACTGTGGGTACACTTTACGTGCCAGACCCACAACACAAACCTAAAAAGGTTAAATCTCGAAGTAATCTCGTAGCGCCCACGCGAGGGACTACGCCAAGTTAACTCATGAATGACTTCGATAGACACCCTAACTTCGGTGTACATCCCGCCTCAGCGGGCGCTCTCACAAATTCGCAGCGCAGCTAAACCTATATACAAGTGCCTGCTGCACGGCAATTCGCATCAAATCTCATCCGAGTGATGCCGTCAAAGAACAAAACATAGATAGTAGCGCGGGTGAGATTACAGCTCACGAAGGAAATCGTTCGCGCTACAGTGAACTGCGCTATACAAAGGTTACAAAGATACAAGCGTCGTCAAAGTTACATCACTACAATGAAAGTAACAAAAAAATGCAAAATTCCACTCAAGCACAAAAGCTCAATTCTTGGTTTGCTTTCATTTTTTCTTTTTACAGTTGATTAAATGAATACAAGGAAAAGCAAACAGTGAATACAAAAAGTGCTTAGTGAAATGCACCTGGAAACAGTCTTGTGATTCAAAGAATCCACTGCTTCCTGTTCTTCAGACGCGCCCTGCGCGGTCGCGGTCGGACGGCGGGGCTACCAGATGAGGTTTCCAAAAAGTCGCGAGGCTGATTAGTTTCGCCTGTGCTAGAACGGCGCTTCCCCCTCTCTTGGTACCGTGCATGCTGCGTCCCCCTCCGACTCGCGGGTCCTCTGTGGCGCTCTTTTGTGCGGCGACCGTGCACCCTTCTCCCTAGCACGCCGCCCGCGTCACATGCCTTGCAATCCCCTCTGCTGTCTCTCGATGTAGCAGGTCGTTTACGCCCTGCATGCGCACGCGTAGTCTGCTGGGCTATATTGCAACGCTTGCGAACTTTTGAGCGCCGCGGTGGCAATTTCGACAAATTACGCCGGGTCCTCAAATGCAGAAGCCTGACCCGCGCTTTTTGCGTTCTTGCAGAGGTGTTCGGACCAGCTGTCTTCACGCGTGGCCGTCTTCCGGAAACCTCACCCGTTGACTTTCGCTGCCTGTCGAAAGTTCGCGCGTGGCCAATAGGTGCTAAGCTGCCGGCCCTCGCCTTAGTCGTGCCATCAATTCCCACAGGCCCATCGTGTTTGCGATTTTTCTCGCCGCGCAGCGAATCCAACTGCGCTTTGCAAAGAGCGCCAGACGACAGCTCACCTGCACAACCGCTCGCTCCCGTGACCTCTGCTGTTTCCTCTGAGCCCAAAAGCTCGCTGTCCCGAATTTGGCGTTTTGGGGCGGCGTCATCAACATTCTGGACTCCAGCGACAATCTCACTGGCATCGCTCTTTATATCTAACGCTGCGCTCTGACTTGGCGCTTCAACGTTGATATCTGGTAACTCTCCGTGGCGCTCTTTCCCGGAAATCTGTCTTTCATTGCGGCGGCATACAAGCTCAGTACCGTATTTCTTCCGCCGAACCTCCGCCTCATTTGCCATAGCGGCAACTGTCTCAGGGCTAGAACCAGCCATGTCACTCTCTTTCTCACTGTCTGCAGTTGCTACCAAAATACTCTTGGTGTTTTTGCTATGACTGGCGGCGTTGTTACTCTTTTTGTCTGCCTTTAGACCTATACTTTCGGTCCCTGCTCCTGCTGAACTGGCAGTTATTTCTGGGCTTGTCCATGCCCTGTCACTGCTCTCCTGAGCGACTCTTTTGTGCGTAGCGGACCAAGCGGGGTTCGTTTGTTGGTCGCTGACGCACTGATGGGAGCGCTGCCCGCTGCCATCACTTCGACCTTCGGAGTCGATCTCTCCCTTTATGCCGAAGAAGCGAAATAGGGTGCTTTTCGCTATTTCATAATTGTCGACCTCCTCGTCGGACAGGCGTGCGAATACACCGCCGACGTCACCAGGGAGGATGGCGACCAGCATCATCGGCCATTCGCCCTGGTCCAGCTCTTCCTCCCTACAGATCCGTTCAAAATTCTCGAGGAAAGCTCTGAAGCTCTCCCCCTTTCGGAAATTCCTCAAACGATCTCGAGCTCTACGCCAGTGAACTTTACGCGTGAGCTCCTGCAGCTCTCGTCTGCGCTGTTCCTCTAGCTGGGCCGCTAGCTGCGCCCGTTGCTCACATCTTGCCTCCCATTCTCTTCCTTTCTCCTCACGGAGCCTTCGCTTTTCCTGCTCCTCTCGCTTCTCTCTCTCCTGGAGAAGCCTTCGCGTTTCTCGCTCCGATTTTCGCTCTACAATCGTCTCCCAAGTCTCGTCTGCCTCCTCGACTGTCACCTCCTCCGCCCGCATCACATCTAAAATCGCCTCTCTCGTTTTAGTGGGGTCTACTGATATGCCCAGTTCTTCCAAAATTTCAAGGAGGTACTCTACCTGGAACTTCTCCATCGCGGAATGCACCTCGTGCCGCTGATCCCCGCTAAAACACAAAGGCCTCAGCTTGAAGCGAATAAAACACAAAACTGCCAAATTTCCATCCCCAGAAATCCAAAATCCCACTACTAACATCTTCCTGTGCTAGTGCGGTCTGGCGAAACGAATGGCAAACATCGGGCACTCACCCTGCCGAGATACAGCTGACGCCGTCAGTCCCGTAGCTGCCGGGGTCCGTTGGAGCCGGTGAGTTGACTTGGGCATCTCGAGCAATTCAACCGTTGAGACGTAGCTTCTATCCCACCGCTGCCACCAGTTATTAGGATCGGGTGAGCGTGATCGGGCCGGAGAAGGGACGAGGAAGGCGGGAGACGGGGTTACGAGTAGAAAACAAGGATAAGGAGAGACTTTATGCAGGAATATTTACATTATTTACAAAAATGGTAACTGAGAATGAATCTCAGTGAAAGAGAGCTTCTTCAAGAGTCAACAGGAGTGCTCTGCTGTCCCGTCCCCAAAACAACACCTCGTTAAATAACACACGGATTCCCCAGATCCCTGTCTGGGGAATATAGTTCGAAGGATGACGTCCAATCGCATGGGCAGACGTGGACTCCGGGGGTACCACCCACGGCTGGGCGGTGCTGGCTGTCCCGCTCCTTCGCAGCTCGGTTGATGGGAGAGGGTAGAGGCTCAGTAATTGAACACTGCTGTCTTTCACTCAGCGCACCACCACTCTGTTCGTTGACCCGAGGGTCGACTCGGCCATGGGACGCCGCCATCGTCGCCGCATCTTCGGCCTTCGGCGGTCTTTGACTTTCGCCGCTGCCACCGTGGTCCCACGGTCCTGGAAGGTCGCTGCCTTAATCCACTTAGGCAGCAGGGAAGCGCGAGCTGTCTTAATCCACACAGGCAGAGGGGGGGGGGGGCATCCCAAACCCAACAACACTCTTTTCTGGTTCCCCTAAATACAAACTTCGTCCGCTGCTGCTGTTAGAAAGGCGGGCACTGCGCCTCTGCCTCGGTCTCCCTCAATCAGCTTCCACCGCAGTTCTGTACCTGGAGGCTCGTATTTCTGACCTTAACTCCCGTTTTCAGCTATTAACTGTCAGTGCTTTCTTGCGGACATTTGAGTCTCCTCCTGGTGTGGCTACACCCATTTTTGTTTCCCACCCGGCTCTCTTTCTTAGTCATCATTGGACAAGGTTCCGTCTCCCTATAAGCAAACATTTGATAGAAACCGGTTTGTTGCGATAGTGGCTGAGACTAACTGGGATAGCATACTACAAGAAACATGCGCCAATAAAGCGTTCAGTAAATTTTCTTCGAAGCTCAAAGAAATAATTAGCTCATGCACATCAGTAACTCCCATCACTCATTGGTATTCAGTTCCCCGGAATCCATGGATAACCAAAAGCCTTCTAAGCTGTATAAATAAAAAAAATAACCTTCTCAAAAAGGTTATAAAGCAGCCATTTAACGTGCACCTAAAACAGCGCTATCAAAAATACTCAGATACTCTCTCCGCAGCACTTAAACGCTCCAAACAAGATTACTATCAAAATGAAATACTTAGAAATGGAAATGACACTCGTAAGAATTGGGTAACAATTAAGGAATTTCTGAATATAGCTGAAAACAAAACGAGCATAACAAAAGTCTCTGACGGTGAGTGTACTTTAACTGATCAAACTGACATTGCTAATGCATTTAATTCCTTCTTCTCGCGCCGCGGTTCCCCGCCTCCAAGTAGTTACTGTGGCCCTCGTCGATGCCCTCACTCTTTTTACTTCCGCCCTACTTCACCAGACGAAGTCTTCCAAATAATTTTTAGCCTAAAAAATACCGCTCCTGGGATCGATGAAATTCCTTCTTTCAAAGTAAAGCTGGTGGGTCGTGAGCTGTCTAATGTTCTTAGTCACATTATTAATTTAGTATTTAGGACTTGTGTTTTTCCAACTGAGCTTAAAAAAGGTAAGGTGACGCCGATATTCAAGAAAGGCGACAAAGAATGCCTAAGTAACTACCGTCCAATAACTATATTGCCTTTCTTTAGTAAAATAATAGAAAAGTTAATTGTTAATCGCATAATGAACTACCTCATTAAATTCCAACTGTTAGCAGATCAGCAATTTGGATTCCGGCCTAATTACTCCACAGAACTAGCTTTAATCGAATTCACAGACAGTATTAAGCAATATATTGATAATGGGTTGTTTGCCGGTGCTGTTTTCTTAGATTTCACCAAAGCATTTGACACAATTAACCACACTATACTGTACACTAAATTAGAATCTCTAGGCATCTGTGGGCCTGCTTTAGCTCTTTTACGCAGTTATCTCACTAACCGTATACAAGTTGTCCAGCTACAAGAAACATTGTCTTCCCCTTTAACTATTAATTTAGGAGTGCCACAAGGTTCCATTTTAGGTCCGCTTCTTTTTCTCATTTTCATCAATGACTTACCTTTGTCCTTAATTAACACAAGATGTATACTTTACGCGGATGATACGACATTATTCACTCAGGATAGCAATTTCACAAGCCTAATAAACAAATTAAACATGGACTTACAGAATATTGTTTTATGGTGTGAAAATAACTTACTACAACTTAATCCTACAAAAACCACTTTCATGATATTCCGCTCTCATCAAAAGCATGTCATCCCGAGCCCAGCCATTTATCTGGGACATCATATGATCACTGCCTCCGAATCCGTTACATTTCACGGCATCACGCTTGACTGTCATCTAAAATTTCATCTACACACCAAATCTATCAGTAAAAAAATTTCATTTGGAATAAGGGTGTTAATAAAAACTAGACTTTTCTTTCAACGCCATGTTCTCTTATCCCTGTACTACGCTTTCATTAACAGTCACCTTAATTATTGCCTATCATCATGGGGTAATACCTATTCATGCCATATGTCATGTATTTCTCATCTTCAAAATCAAGCGCTTCGAATTTTATCTTTCAGCCCATACACAGCCACTGCTTCACCTCTTTACTCTGACCTAAACATTCTGCCATTGAAATGCCTCCTTAATCTTAGGTTAGGTCTTCTAATCTACCGCGCTCGCAATAATAACAATCAACTTTTCTGTTTTTCCGTATCTTTCCTTTCTAATAGCAATAACACTAGATTCTCTGAACAAAATAATATGCTTCTACCAAAAGTGAACACAAATTATGGAAAACAAACTGCTTTTTCTCCGCCATCAAAACCTGGAATTCATTACCACTAGCAATGAAATCCGCACGTTCGCAGCCCGCTTTCTACACTTTACTAAAAAAACATCTCCTATCAACCCATTCAGCTTCATGCCATGCTTAAGGTTGCCTTCATCTTATTTTATGTTCCCCACTCTGACAGCAAACGGTCATATTGTTAATCTTCTGGAACCTCTTTTTTTTTTCTTTCTCCGCCTGTGTATTATATCTGCATTTATTCAATGCCCATTGTTATCTGATGTCTTCTTGTGTTCTTTCTATTGCTCTTATGTTTTGCTATTTTATGCCTTTTTTTTAAATTATGCCCGCTAACTATTGTATAACTTATTCATTGCCGCAAATTACACTAATAGGTTAAAACTTGATTGTATACTTTTATAGCTCCTCTGCCAAACTTATGCACTTTCCTTATGTATTCCTGATGGGAGGTCCCCCAGACAGTTTTCACTTTGGGACCTCCTACTGTACTAACTTTTTTATGAAACAACTCATTTGTATTTCATTTTAATAAACCTTCAAACCTTCAAACCTTCCCTCAAGTTGGTTGGTTTATGGGGTTGAACGTGCCAAAACGACTCAGGCTATGAGAGACGCCGTAGTGAAGGGCTCCGGAAATTTGGACCACCTGGGGTTGTTTAACGTGCACTGACATCGCGCAGTACACGGGCCTCTAGAATTTCGCCTCCATAGAAATTCAACCACCGCGGCCGGGATCGCACCCGCGCCGCGTCTTTCGGGTCAGCAGCTGAGCACCATAACCACTGAGCCACCGCGGCGGCCTATAAAAAAAACAGTTGTTTTTACTCAAAGCCTTTTATCGATCATTGGTGCAGATCTCAGTTTTGCGCGTAGAGTATATAGTTCAGCAACGTCCCCTGAGGATATTGCTTTTGATTATATTTTTCCACCTATTGCAAAGCATCTGCCTTCCAGGACACTAATCAGTCTCCTCTCAGAACCCCTTGGCACTTTCCCCCACCACACTGTGATTGCTACAGATGATTGCTACAGAGATTTATTTTTCTATTTCATTTTTTAATTTTTTTAATTTATAATTTGATCTTAAATTCCTCTGAATTCTTGCCCAAAGTTAAATGATTGCCTTGGCAATCAAAGTTAATCCATTAGCTTGACACCAACTTACCTCCTTTGGGTTCTCCTCACTGAACCCTAGCCTATCCCCTGTTGTGTGTATGTGCCATTCCACTAAGGCAACAACAACCACAACCTTGGCCTCGGCAGGACGCTGCCGCCGCTGCTCTGCCGCTATCATCTCTACAAAAGCCTTCAAATAAATGTGGCCGTGGCCGCCTCCTGGACGACCTCCACACCAACCTCTACAGTACCATCCTTTTTCGCATAAACCCATTCGTTCTGACCTAATTGTGCGGACAAGCCCGGCACACTTTTTGGACATTTTTGGTTCTAATTAATTAACCCACTTCAACCCTCTGATTTCCCCTCCGAGATTTTTTGATGCTCTATACGATGGTACCATTCTTTGTCGCACAAACCCATTCGTTCGGACGTAATTGTGCGGACGAGCTCGTGATGACACGAAACCGGAAACATAGCCATATAATGCTTACGCATTAATAAGGCTGTGTTTTCTTCCAGATCTGGCCAGACCGGGTCCAAATAGGGCGTGTTTCAGGCGAGATCATGGGAAGATTTCAGGCAAATAAGCTAGTGCTACAGCTCAGATCTGGCCATATTTGACCTCATATATGTCCAGATATGGCCTCATCTGCTTTTGCCGTACGATATATTTATATCTGGCCGTATATAAATAAATGAGTACCAGATATGGCATGTTCGTAACGAATGCGTCGTGGCCACCCATACCAGGTAAGGCCCAAACCGTCCCATCTAGGCGTGAAAATCTCCAAAATTATCCCATCTTGAAGCTTGTGTGCCTGAGCTACTGCGAGGCCCACAGCTCGTTGGCTAGTAACACGTTCATCATGGCTGTGCTGTTCATTCCAGCCGCAGTGTGTGATGCTTAGGGAGATAGCAAGGCGTTAGGCAAGTAAAAGCGCAATAGTGCGTTGCAGCGTAATCTTTTTACTGTTTCTACGGGCGGGATAGTTGAGTACGGTTATTGTCATTTGTTCCACCTGGAGTCAGCCGTGATCGCGCCTGCTGCTCGTGCTGCGTATTCAAGTGACACCTTGTCTACTGCACACTGTAAATAACATGCCGTGACGTTGAAAACGGAAATGTTCTAAACAACAGACAATCTGAAAATGTATTCTGCGCTATGGTAAATCACCATCTGTAAAGCGAAACTGGACGATTATGTGAAAAACCTGATGTACAATGACCATATGGTGTCCGTGACCTCCTACCGTAACTGTATTTTGGATTCTGGCGCGCGGTATTCTGGCTCTTCCAAATTGCTGGGAACGAGAAATTTTATTTATTTATTTTGTAAGATGGGTACTGGGATGGTTAGAGGTACTGGGCGCCGGCGGCAGACACAAAGACACAGACCTCGTAGACACAGAGGTCGAGCACCGAAAGCACACACACAAAGCGATGGCAATGCCGCTCAACACAACGGTCAGAAGTTCGTCGTCGTCTTCGCCTGAACAGGAACTTCGTCGTCGTTACAATTTATTTATTTATTTATTCAATCCTTTATTGATAAACACTGCCGGCTACCGTTTTCATGCCAAAGCAGGAGTGGTACAACAACAACCAAAATTCGAGATCACTGCGGTAACCCGCACTGGAGTAATGCGAAAGCAATGACGCCTCCTCATTTCAAGGTACTTTTTATTTCTAATTGGGTCCTTAATTACCCACTTCAACCACGATTATTTTGTTACAATTCCCTTTATATTGTAACGGCATACGACCTTCGCGACCAAGAGCGCGCTGCGGTATACAAATAAAGAAGAGGCGCGGCGCGAGCGCGAGGGGAGAGCGCGCGGCGCTAGCGCGTGAGGCAGAGAACAAAGGTGAATCGCCGCGCCGGTTATGTCTGAGTCTCCTGTGTCTGAGTCTCTGTGCTTTTCTCTGCGCGGGCCCGCCGTCCCGTAACATTTGGTGGCAGTGGTGGGATCATGCCGCTCACCCGCTCCCAGAATCAAGTCCCCGACGTGCCAGTCGACAGGACTCCGCCACCAGCCGACGGCGCCGACGACACCGCGGCCGGCATCGCTACACCTGGGCGCTCGGAGGGGCTCGGTTCTCCGCAGCGGCTGGACGCCGGTATTGAGCGCCTCCTCGATATTTTTACTCAGCGGATGGAAGCATGGGAGGCCCGTCTGACTGTCCAGGCTGGGGAGATGGAGGCGATCCGGCGCGACTTCCGTCGCCTTCTGCCAGGCGAGCCGAACACGGGTCCGGTGCCTCTGGACGTCCCCGCCACCGCTGTACCCAGCTCTGCCATCGCTGTACCTGCGGTCGTAGCCGCCAACAGCGTACTCGGCGCGGGCGGATCATTGGACGTCGTGGAGTTGCCCACGTTCGACGGCACCATTTCGTGGGATGCTTACCGCATCCAGCTGGACAGTATTGCGGCGGCGAGAGGCTGGGACGAGCAGATGAAGGCACGGATGCTCGTCGCCAAACTGAGAGGCCGCGCGACTGAGCTGCTGCAGAACGTGCCGCCTGACCAGCTGGGCTCTTATACAGTCCTGGCGGGCCTCCTCGCCGACCACTACAGTGCCTCAGGTCACCCCCGTGTGCAGTACCACCGCCTGCGAGTCCGCCGTCAAGAGCCCGGGGAGACATACCAGGACCTCGCCGCCGCTATTGAACGCCTGGCTCTGTAGTCGTTGCCGAGGGCGCCTCAGAACGCCGTGGCCCTGGTCGGCACCGAGGCATTCGTCGACGCCATCCGACTCCCTGAGGTGCAGCGCTTGGTCCGCTCTGGGCGTCCTGAGTCCGTCCGCGCCGCCATGGCGCTCGCCGTCGAGGCGGAATCGACTTTGCTGGCCACGCGGGGGTCGCCACCGTCTTCCGAGCACAGCGTCCCGGTGCAGGCTCCTCGGTTCTCAGTCCCCACAGCGGCCTCTACCCGACGCAGGCGTAATGACACCCGCACGACCTGCTTCCGCTGCGGCCTGAGGGGACACTACGCGAGGGACTGTGCTGGCCCTCCGACGTCGGAAAACGATTCGGTGGAACGGTGCCCCCGGATAAAGTCCGTCCCCGCACTCCTTAGTTCGCCGCGTCCCCTTCTTTCGTCGGCTTCGATGACAACGGAAGCTCCCTACGTGCTCGTTGACGTCGCCCTGCTTGATCGGCACGTAGCGGCCTTGGTCGACACTGGAGCGGCTGTTAATGTGCTCGACAAATCGCTTATTGTCAACGCACCCCACCTGCTTCTTCCAGCCGCCAAAACCCGGCTCGTAGCTTTTAACGGCGCCCCGGTGGAGCAAGTCGGACGTGTTACCGTCAACGTGACAGCACTCGGAAAGACCATCTCCACCGAGTTTGTTGTCGCGGACAGCCCTATTTGGCCAGTGGTCCTCGGGTGCGGGTGGTGCCAGCAAGCCGGAGTCGTTCTCAATTTTACCATCACAGAACGACGTGCGAGCCAAACTCTGTGTGGGCCGGGTTGGCCGGGTTGGCTTAGCTGGATTTCCAGCGTCGGTGTCACCCTGTGGCAGTCCCTGGTGTCGGCGACCAAGCGTGCTTCGGGATCTGTGCGCTACCTCGGAACGAAGTGGCCACGTCGAGTCAAGCCAGTCGACGTCACTACCGTGACTGTGGCGACCGCCGTGACTCTGCCACCGGGTGCGGCAACTTGGGTGCATGCCAAGTCTGACAAACCGATCACAGCGGATGTGATTTTCGAACCTACCCGGTGTTCGGCTCCGGCCCGAGAGATGACCTCCCCTCGAAGCCTTCTGTCGGTGCTCAATGGAGAGGTCCACGTGTTAATGCTTAATATCAGCCGCGCACCGCTCGTGCTGACGCCCGGCACGCAATTGGGTGCAGCGTCAGTCTTGGACTCAGCGTCACCGGTTGCGTCTCTGCAGCATGAAAAACCATCTCACCACACTCCAGCGCCGGCGGTCCTATCATGGGACGAATTTAACTTTGGGCCCACCCTGACCTGCGCGGAGCTCGCCTCTCTGAAGGCCTTGCTGCTCGAGCATCGCAGTTGCCTTGCTCTAAGCGCTAGTGAACTCGGGTGCACTTCCTGGGCCCAACACCGGATAACCACCGAAAACCGTGGGCCTATTCATCACCAACCTCGCCGTGTCGCGCCAGCTGAACGGAGAGTCATCCAGCAGCACGTATGCGACATGCTTGACCAGGGAATCATCGCCCCTTCTTGTAGCCCTTGGTCCTCCCCTGTCGTCCTTGTGCGCAAGAAGGATGGAACACTCCGCTTCTGCGTAGATTACCGCAAGTTGAACGCTATCACTCGTCTCGACGTGTACCCGCTGCCCCGCCTCGACGATGCACTTGACCGCCTGAAGGGGGCCCGTTATTTTTCCACCCTAGATCTGCTCTCGGGCTACTGGCAGGTGCCTGTTCACCCCGATGATGTGGAAAAGACAGCATTCGTGACTCCCGACGGCCTCTACCAATTCAACCGTATGCCGTTCGGTCTCTCAAATGCTCCAGCCACCTTTCAGCGCCTCATGGACCGCGTCTTAGGCCATATGAAGTGGACTATGGCGCTGGTCTACCTGGATGACGTCATTGTCTATGCGGCCACGTTTGATGAACACCAAAGGCGACTCAAACTCGTCCTCGAAGCCCTTACCTCTGCTGGGCTTCGCTTAAAACCAAAGAAATGTTTCTTCGGTTTCGCAGAGGTCACGTACTTGGGTCACGTTGTGAGCCGGCATGGCATCCGTCCCGACCCGGAGAAGCTAAAAGCGCTTACGGCTTACGAAGCTCCTACCACTGCCAAGGAGCTCAAAAGTTTCCTCGGATTTGCTTCATACTTCCGTCGTTTTATACCCAACTTTGCCAAGCGAAGCGCTCCGTTGACCGCCCTACTGGAGAAGAATGCAGCGTGGAGTTGGACACCGGCCCAACAGCTCGCGTTCCTTGACGTCAAGCACGCACTCCTCGAGCCTCCTACGTTGGCCCATTACAACGAATCGGCCCCCATCGTCCTCCACACGGATGCCAGCCAAGATGGGCTCGGCGCTGTCCTTCTGCAGGAAGACGTCTGGTGACCATAAAGTCCTAGCTTATGCCAGCCGCCAGCTTTCCGACGTTGAGCGCCGCCGCCACTCTTCAGAACTCGAGTGCCTCGCCGTTGTCTGGGCCGTCGAGAAGTTCCGTCCCTACTTGTACGGCCGTCACTTTACCATCGTCACGGACAATAGCGCTCTGACTTGGCTGCAGTCTGCCAAACACTTAAATGCCAAGATTGCACGCTGGTCCCTGCAACTTCAAGAGTACGATTTCACCATAGTGCATCGGCGCGGCTCTGCACATCAGGATGCCGATTTTCTTTCTCGCCACCCTTGTTCCGTGACAGCTTTGACGGACCTCAGGACTGCGCAAGCGCAAGATCCCGACGTTGCTGCCATAATCCACTCCCTTGGCACCGCCGTCGGCGCAGGTCTCCGCAAACTGCGCCGGGTCTATCAAATGAAGGATAACCTCTTGTGTCATGTGAAGTGGTCCCGTGGTCGACCACCCGTGTGGTTGCCAGTTGTGCCGGCAACACTGCGGTCGCAAATCTTGCGCGGCCTACACGACGCTCCCACGGCTGGTCACCTTGGTCGCAGCAAAACCTACGCACGAGTGTCGGAGCGCTTTTGGTGGCCTAATATGTCCAGAGACGTCAAGGAACACGTGGCGTCCTGCCAGACGTGCCAGTTCAGGAAGTCATCCACACGAGTAACCAAGCCACCCCCGCAGGCGTTTCCGCCGCAGAGTTAACCTTTCGAACTGGTTGGACTGGATCATTTGGGCCCGTTCCCGAAGACACGCGCCGGCAACCGGTATATTCTGGTTGCGGTCGACTACTTCTCCAAGTGGGTCGAAGCACTGCCCGTTCCCGACACGTCGTCCGCTCATGCCGTCTTGTTTGTGGAACAACATCTTGTTCTTCGGCATGGTGTGCCACAACGCCTCATCACGGACCGCGGGAGCTGCTTTATGTCCCAAGAATTTGAGCGTGCCCTCCGCTCCTTCGGCATTGCGCATTCCACTACATCCGTCAATCATCCCCACTGCAATGGCCTCGTGGAGCGTGTCAACCGCACCCTTACGGATATACTCGCCTCCTACGTCGCTCCGTCCCACACAAACTGGGATCGTTTTGTTTCTACTGCAGCTTTTGCACTCAACACTGCGGCTCAAGAAACAACGCATGTCACGCCGTTCTCAGTCGTCTATGGCAGAACGCCCTCCATCCCTCTCGACGTGCAGTTGGGCCTTCGCCATCCTACTGCGTCACCGACTGACTGCGCCCAACGACTTCGTTCCGCCCGCCTCGACGCTCAGCGCAACCTTCTCACGGCCCATGCGCGTGCGCAAGTGGCCAATGCTGCAGCACCACCACCTCGCTCCTTTCGGTCCGGTGACTTGGTCCTCGTTCGCCGCACCATCCGCTCGACTGGCCGTGCCGCGAAGCTCTTGCCCCGATTCCGCGGCCCTTACCGTGTCGTTGCACGGCTCGGCCCCGTTACGTACCGCCTAGAAGACCTCCCCGAGCTTCGACCACGCGGTGTGCACCACATTTTTCCGGAACATGTCTCCAACATGAAGCGCTATGTCTCCGGCACCCACCGTGATCCCGACTTGGCTCTCACGTCCTCCCTAGTGCCGCCCTCCCGTACCAGCACCAGGCCTCCCTTCCTGAATGCCGCCCCTTAAGTGGAGCGCTGCTCCGTGAACGAAATCCCAAGTCCCGCGGTGCGAGAAGCCCTCGCACTTTTCGTACGGCGAGGAGTCGCCTACAAGCAGCCCCGGGATCTACCGGGACCGTCTCGTGTCAGACGACACTGTCATCACGACGTGACGATGCCTCCTGCGCACCAAGCTGCGCCGGTGCGAAGAACATCAGCCCGGGCTCATCGGGACGAGTTCGATGCCGCCTGCAAAGCGAAGCACGCGCTAGGGGACACCAGCGGTGTCTTCCCCCTCTTATCTTGGAAACCGGAAGAGACTCTTATCTTCCACCTCTTCCCCCCCCCCCCCCCCCGGTGGAAAGATGTAACGGCATACGACCTTCGCAACCAAGAGCGCGCTGCGGTATACAAATAAAGAAGAGGCGCGGCGCGAGCGCGAGGGGAGAGCGCGCGGCGCTAGCGCGTGAGGCAGAGAACAAAGGTGAATCGCCGCGCCGGTTATGTCGGAGTCTCCTGTGTCTGAGTCTCTGTGCTTTTCTCTGCGCGGGCCCGCCGTCCCGTAACAATATTCTTAAATAATTCACATTCATCCTTATTTCATGTTAATGTACCATTAATTGGCATTGAAATGACATTAATTGACCTCAATTAATACTTGAATCACCTTTACTCAAATATAATGCCCCTCAATTCATCTTAATTCACTCTTGACACTTTCTATAATCATTAATTATTGATTGGGTTTTGATTAACTGCACATTTTTTCCTTGTTTCATCTGGGTATTCATTCTGGACTTTCAAATTTGGAGCGCCATGCTTTGGCTCCGCCCACACTTCCGGTCGCGTCGCCCCACACTTATGGCATTTTCAAATTTGGCGCCACTTTTGGTCACGCCCCGCCCATTTTTGAACATTTTTGGCTCTAATTAATTAACTATTCATCCTATTTCGAAAATTTTGCTTTTCGCAGCAGCCCCGCATCATCCTCTTTCGATTACACCGTTCGTTTGACGCTATCTCTTCTGAGTTGCCCACTATTGCTGCCGACATATTTTGCGGACATGAACCCGCCGACGTAGCCTAGTCATGCTTTCGCATTAAAGTGAGCACACTGTAGACGCTCACATGCAAGAATAAAATGAGCATCAATAGCACTACGCAATGCATAGCATTCCGACAATAACATCCGACAAGATGAAAATGATAGCAGTGTTTGCAAGTGTTATGCCACGTGATCATTTACAGCACTCAAAAAGAGTCCAGGCATGAAAGGTTCACAATCGCTGGCGGTAGTTCAGTTCATTCTGGTTTGGTTCCGGAAGGAAGGAAAAACAATATGCATCAGTTCTAGTCGGAAACATCACAATTATTTTGTCATGTTTCCATTCCATTCGGTCATTCTGGTCCTGCCGAACTGCATGTAATTGGTAAAAATCATTTTCTTTGTTTTGTTAGCCAGGATGGTGGCTCATTGGTTACGGCGCTCGACTACTGAGCTGGAGTTCCTGGGTTCGAACCCGCCCGCGTCGGCAGCGTTTCGATGGAGGCAAAACGCAGAAGGCGCCCGTGTGCTGTGTGATGGACCGGTTTCTTAAATTGGCCCTGGGTCCACACTGGGCACGAGGAGATTGATACACAGACTCCAAGAATGATTTTAGAATATGATTTAATTAATGGGTCTGGCTTGATGCCGCTTACGGGAAATGCAGTAGGGCTCGTCCACGTCGGGGCTCAGTCAGCTTGTCGTGGCACGGGCTCGACGAATGGCTGGATGTCTTCTGCGGCCGGGCTTGGGACTCTTTGCGGCTGTGCAGCTCTCGTTCTCGGCCAGGCGTTGGAGGAGCTGCTGGCGTGGAAACGTGCTGTCGGAGGTCGAACGTGGGCGAAGGCTAGACCCCGGGCTCCCTGGTCGATGCGCGGCCCCGGTCTTCTGCCTTCCTCCGTCTCGTCCGCTCGTTCGACTCGTCCCTCTCTGCCCGTTCCTCCCGTCGGCTCCCCCTTTTTAAGCATTTTTCTTCTTTCTTTCTGCAGCCTCCACCTTCGCCGTAGCCGCTGGCTGCTTCACGCCGCCCCCGCGGCGCCGCCCGCTCGCCGCTTCCTTTTGTTCCCTCCGCGCAGATCTCCCTCCTCGTGCAAGCGTCGAGCCCCCCTTCGTGGCGACGCGACGCCAGTCTGCCGCTTCCCGGGAAAGTCGCTGACCGGGTCCACTCCGCGCAGCTCTCCCCTGGAATCTCCGTGACAGGCTTAATCCCCACCGTAGGAGTCGTCGACGGCCATCCTATGCGCCATGTGGCCTTGCCCCTCCGTGGAGACACGCCGCCAGGATGGCGCGGTATGCCGCCTCCCGGGAGTCACTGACCGTGTTTGTGCGGCCACTGGTGTACGCGCACGAATCGTCACATCCGCTCCTTCTTAAAAAGAATGTTCATCGAACATTAGGAGTTCACCGCACACTCACACACACACACGGGCGCGCACGCTGTTCAGGACTGCACGAAAATCACGCCCTCCTTCCCAACGAGCATCGAGCCAGACCGAAGTTTAAGAACAATTCCTTCACGTAGATACCACTCGAGTGCACACAATGAAATAATAATTAACAGTACAAGATTTCAAACAAGAAAACAAACAAAACGAAACTAAAAGAATCGCACTTGTTCCGTACCTAACAAAACAAAAGGGAATACAGACTTAGTGAGGCAACCCCTTGTCTACTACTCTGCCACGTAGGTAGCACCTGGCTGCTGGAATGAGAGAGGGAGCAGGAACCGGTTCAGCTGACCTAGCTTGTTCGGCTGCTGTCCGTGGAATCAGGCTGCCAGATTGGGCTGCCTCCTCCTCAAGGAGGGCGCTTCCGAGCTGCGACTTCATGAAGTGTTCCAGTTCATCACAGGGACTGAACTTTTTGTGCTGGCTGCTCTGACCGCTTTTCTGCAATGCAGGGTGGTTTACAATGGCGGACTCCGTGCGAAGATCGTCCTCCCCCTCCTGTCCCCTTGAGGCAGCCGTTTCAGGAAGAGGCGAGCATGCTGGTGCTTCCTTTAACCTGTTAGCGTGAACTACAGCTGTCGATGCCCCTGCGATATGCCGAATCCGAAAATTAACCGGCGATAGCTGCTCTACTACGCAGTAAGGTCCTTTCCATTTGGGCGTCAACCTACGGGCGAGTCCTGCCTTGACCTGCACGCACTCAAGATATACGCTGTCTCCCACCTTGAAAGGAACCGCCCTAGCCCTAGAGTCGAACCGCCTTTTCCTCTTGTCGGCTGCATCCCGTAATGTTTCGACTGTTACGTCATGGGCCACTTGCAATGGAGACGTCAGCGGAGTTTTTCTTTCCAGGCAAGAACGGCAGTTAGCGCAGTACTCTTTAACGTCGGAACGCATGCCCTGCCAGTAATAGTAACGCTCCAACCTTCGTTGCGTCTTCATTACTCCCAGATGGCCCGCGTACGGGGCATCGTGAAAAACTCTCAAGATGTGCGTCACCATTGACCGTGGCACCACCACTCTTTCCCATACTTGGCCAGCCTGCCCTCCTGACCGCGTGGGCCGGGTGCGCTTCCGTAGTGTCCCCTCGTTGTCAACAAAGTAACAGTTGTCGGGGTCTCGGGCGATCCCCCCCGAAACAGCATGAAATATTTTCTCTAGCGCCTTGTCGCTCGGTGCGGAGGTCGTCTGTATCTATAGCTGGAAGAAGCTCATTCACGGTGCGCACCAAATTAGCTCCACCTAATGCGTCCGCGTTTGTGTGCGCCCTGCCTGGCTTGTGTTCTATCTCAGACCGAGGCGGCACTACCGTTTCTCTCTTTGCCCTAACACTAACACTTGCATGTGTTGGCGAGCGTTGTTCCGCGCTCTGTTCCCCACAGTCTACTCGTGCAACGTACTCAGCCTCTCGGTTTGCTAATGGGACCAAAGTTCCGCGACAGGAAAGGCAGTTTTGGCTCAGTATGACATCGATGCCATGTTGCCGCAACAGGTCCTGACCTACGAGGCCCGATATGTCATCCGGCAGCGACACCGCGTCTGAACAAATGTAGCTTGGATGGTCAAAGCTACTGTTCCCAATTGTGAAGCGCAAAAGGTACAATCCTCCTGTGCCGAGATCAGTTCCAGTAATCCCCACGAAGCGCACTTTCTGAGATTCTCGGGCCTCTTGCACCTGCCTGTCTCCCCTCCTTGTCAGTAAATCGAAAAACTTTTCCTTGAGGAGCGTTATCCGGGAGCCAGTGTCAACCAAAAGTTTGCAAGTGACCCCGTTTACCACGAATTTGGCAATCGGACAGGACTCTCCAAAAACGCTTACAATAGCACAACTACCGTCACCTCCCTCAACCGGCTCGGCTGCGGGGGACTCTACGAGTTTCTTTGGAGCGGTGGCTCTTTGTTCCCTCTCCGTGTCGGTCTGTGCACGCTGCTGCCCATTTGATACACCCGATTCGCGGTTTAGCTCGGGACACAATCTAGTAATGTGACCGTACCTTTTGCAAGCATAACAGCGAACCTGCCTCCGTTCACGGTCCCTAAAATTGCTCCTGCTGTTCGCCTGTACGCTTTCAGCAAGGAGCGCCTCCAGCCGATCTAGCCTATCAGTCAACTGAATAACGCCCACGTCAGCGCTTGCGCTTTTTAGCTCCGTTACGAGCCGCACCCGTTCCTCACTAGAGACCAGCAGCTCATTACGCTCCTCTTCTACGGCTGCCTCTATCGCTCCCTCAAGAGTCGATGGTGCTCTAGACAAGACAAACCTGCGCACTGGATCCCTCAGGCCAATGAGGAACTGTGACTTCATTTGCTCCAGCAGCAGCTCTTTAGCGTACTTTTGCCTCACACTATCAGGTCCCGGTTCTCGCGTTAGGGTTTCATTCCCCAGGAAGCGAAGGCGGGAGGCAAACGCGCGTGCGTCTTCCTTTGGCCCCTGTCGAGCGTCGAGGAACCGCCTGAGTTTTACGCTGGAAGGTTCCCTGTCGAAATATTTGAACGCCAGGGTTTTGAATTCAGTCAGCGTGCCAGCCTTCCTGACTTCCTCATCTCTCCAGGCAAAGTTATGTGCTGCTCCAGACATGCGACATTTTGCCATTCCCAGCTGCTGTGCATCATTTAAACCGCCCATTTTGCACACCTGCTCTAACATGTCAAAATATTCAACAATAGACGGCCCCTGACCGTCGCCAGTGAATTTCTCCACCATGCTTGACAAAGCAAATACGCTTGCCCCAAAGGGCTGTGCACTCGAGTGGGCCGCATCCATTTTAGACCGAATAGTCAGTGCCTCAAGCTCCTCTCGCTGGGGGTGCAATCCAGCTTTTGCCCAATGATTTAAGTGTGGACCCCACTTCTGACACCAATGTGATGGACCGGTTTCTTAAATTGGCCCTGGGTCCACACTGGGCACGAGGAGATTGATACACAGACTCCAAGAATGATTTTAGAATATGATTTAATTAATGGGTCTGGCTTGATGCCGCTTACGGGAAATGCAGTAGGGCTCGTCCACGTCGGGGCTCAGTCAGCTTGTCGTGGCACGGGCTCGACGAATGGCTGGATGTCTTCTGCGGCCGGGCTGGGGACTCTTTGCGGCTGTGCAGCTCTCGTTCTCGGCCAGGCGTTGGAGGAGCTGCTGGCGTGGAAACGTGCTGTCGGAGGTCGAACGTGGGCGAAGGCTAGACCCCGGGCTCCCTGGTCGATGCGCGGCCCCGGTCTTCTGCCTTCCTCCGTCTCGTCCGCTCGTTCGACTCGTCCCTCTCTGCCCGTTCCTCCCGTCGGCTCCCCCTTTTTAAGCATTTTTCTTCTTTCTTTCTGCAGCCTCCACCTTCGCCGTAGCCGCTGGCTGCTTCACGCCGCCCCCGCGGCGCCGCCCGCTCGCCGCTTCCTTTTGTTCCCTCCGCGCAGATCTCCCTCCTCGTGCAAGCGTCGAGCCCCCCTTCGTGGCGACGCGACGCCAGTCTGCCGCTTCCCGGGAAAGTCGCTGACCGGGTCCACTCCTCGCAGCTCTCCCCTGGAATCTCCGTGACAGGCTTAATCCCCACCGTAGGAGTCGTCGACGGCCATCCTATGCGCCATGTGGCCTTGCCCCTCCGTGGAGACACGCCGCCAGGATGGCGCGGTATGCCGCCTCCCGGGAGTCACTGACCGTGTTTGTGCGGCCACTGGTGTACGCGCACGAATCGTCACAGCTGTGCGATGTCAATGCACGTTAAAGATTCCCAGGTGGTCGAAATTATTCCGGAGTCCTCCACTACGGCACCTCTTTTTTTCCTAGCATCTTCTTCCCTTCCCTTACGGCGCGGTTTGGGTATCCACCAAGATATAAGAAAATTAGTGCGCTGTTACCTTCCTCAAACACCGATTTTCAATTTTTCTTTTCTTAATTATGTTGTATTTCTACTCGATGCAATTTTGGTCGTGTTTCAAGTGTTGGAATGCCATTTACTTCCTTAAGATTGGTAATCAATAAGTGCCTGCCATAAGCCACCACATCGACGTATTCCAGTAAGGGTCTTATTAGTGACCTGTGTGCCGTGAACTTTGTCTCAGGCGTCTTGTACCACCTGGGGTTCTTTAACGTGCACTGACATCGCACAGTACACGGGGCTCTAGAATTGTGCCTCCATCGAATATCTACCACCGCGGCCTGGATCGAACTCGTGTCTTTGAGGTGAGGAGCCCAGCGCTATATCTACACAGCCACCTCGGTGCCTCACTGACTGTTTTAAATAGCACATTGTTTATTTTGTAAGTGTAGACTAGCGGATTCTTCTTACGCATTACGGACATGTGCGCGCAATTAGAGGTATTTAGGGTCATGCGCCACACTGGTCACGAATTTTCAAATGATGCCAAAAAATCATTCAGGACGAGTTTGTCTGCCAGGTATGCTATGCATTCGTCTGCGAAAAAAATGACAACAGCCTGGTGAATTAGACTGCAAGTCATTTCAGCAAATGAGAAAAAGAAGCGGACCGAGTACTGAATTCTGAGGAACCCCATATATAACTGATGCTAGAATTGAAGGAATGTTAGCTACTAGTACATATTGACGACGTTGTGAAAGATATGCTTCAATCAAGTTGGAAATTTGTTTCTTCTTTACAATACAACGAAACTGATAATAAATTACTCTGAGATAAAGGCTCAAAAGCTTTTTAGAAGTCAAGCAAACCCGTGTCAATTTCATCCCCTTTATCTAGAAGTTCAATCGGTTCATTTGTCGTGTGAGAAGGCTGAGTTACTGTCGACAGACCACGAAGAAACCGATGTTGAGCACTTGAAAACAAGTCATCATCTTCGAGAAACGAAGATAAGTGCTTGAAAACGATATGTTCCATGACTTTGCTCCACGGGAATAGTAAGGAGACCGATCTATACTTTGCTGCACTAAGTTTGTAGCCTGATTTAATGATAAGTACAATTTTAGTTGTTTTTCAATCTGTCGGAATTTTGTGACCCTCGCAAACTATCGTTAAATATAACATGAAGATACTTCGCACACCATTCTGCATATCAGTAGAGGAACATGTTTGGTAAGTCATCGGGACCCGTAGCCTTCTTACTGTTTACGTAAAGTAGTGCCAAAAATACACCTTCTTCACTGATAATAAGATATGGTATCACAAATCCAGTGTCTTCAAGTACAGTGACATGATGACTACAACGAAGATCTACGGAAGAAAAGTAGTCATTGAACGCAGTAGCTATTCAATAATTGTCAGTTTCAACCAAGTCATTAATAATTAATTTCTTTACAGGATCCTTTTACGAAGTTAACTGCCTCCAAATTTTGCTTGGGTCAGTTTAAAGAAAACTGTTAATGCGGACATTAAACTGACAATGTAACCTTTGCGTAGCTCACTACGGAGGACTTGAAGCTTGCTTTTAATATTTTCCCTGCCTCAGCGTGCCAGACATTCAACGCGGCGCCTCAAATGTAGGATGTCACACGTGTTCCATAGGTTCTGCTTTGTGTGTGTTTTTTTTGGTACGTATCTCTTGCATTCGTGTATGATGCTCTTGAAAAATAGTTACAATTTATTAACACTCGTTTAGCCAGCTGCATGTTTGCGCATAACGCTATAAAACTTCTGTTTCAAAAAATCTAAAACGCTTACATGATTGCCATTTTTAAACTTGAAAGATGTTTTTGTAGGTTTTCGTATCGGTGAGCGCATCAAGTGGCTGGTGACAAAAAAAACAGTTTAGGGATCCGATATGGTGTCTATTACGTAGCAAACTTCATCAAATTTTTTTCAGAAATTAAAACCAGATGAAGTAGAGCTCTGGTGTTAGAAGTCGTGCGTGTGAGTGTGGCTACAACGTGTTTTAATTAATAGAGAATGCAATTTCTAGCATCGATTCCGAAGGGCGACAGGATGACGACACTTGGAGTGCGTTCCAGTTGATTTCGGGAAGATTAAAATTCCCACGTAGGAAATATGAGTTTGACGCTTGCAGTGCAGCAACATGAAATCGTGAAGCGATTCTAGCTCCCAGAGACCAGCACTTGGTGGCCTATAGACTACACGTATCTGGATACTACGAGTGCATACATGAACAAGTATCCAAACCATTTCATCATTTGTGGTATGAGATATCAGTGTGTACGTGATGCCTTTCTTCAGTACAATTGCGACGTCGCCTCCTCTTGAATCCCGGTCGCGGCGAATTATTTCATGCGAGTTGGTCGTCGAAGGCAACCGTGACATTGTAGTTGTGCTTCCTGAGCCATTCATTCAAACATCAAAGTGCTTACATGATTGCCATTTTTCATCTGGTTTTAATTTCTGAAAAAACTGATGAACTAGGCTACGTAATAGACACCATATCGAATCACTAAACTGTTTTTTTTTTGTCACCAGCCACTTGATGCGCTCACCGATACGAAAACCTACAAAAGCATCTTTCAAGTTTAAAAATGGCAATCATGTAAGCACTTTAGATGTTTGAATGAATAGCTCAGGAAGCACAACTACAATGTCACGATTGCCTCTGACACCCAACTCGCATGAAATAATTCGCCGCGACCAGGATTCAAGAGAAGGCGACGTCGCAGTTGTACTAAAGAAAGGCATCACGTACACAGTGATATCTCATACCACAAATGATGAAATGGTTTGGATACTTGTTTAAGTATGCACTCGCAGTATCCTTATTCGTGCAGTTTTTAGTCGTGCAGTCTTTAGGGCCGCCAAATGCAGATATCTCGGAGCTAGAATCACTTCACGATTTCATGTTGCTGCACTCCAAGCCTTACACCCATATTATCCTGCGTGGGAATTTTAATCTTCCTGAAATCAGCTGTAACGCACTGCAAGTGTCGTCGTCCTATCGCCAGTCGAAATTTGTGCTAGAAAATTGCATTCTCCATTAATTTAAAGGACGTTGTAGCCACACTCACACGCACGACTCCCAGCACCGGCGCTCTACTTCATCTGGCTTTAATTTCTGAAAAAATTGATGAACGAGGTTACGTAATAGACACCATATCGGATCACTAAACTGTTTTTTTTTTTGTCACCAGCCACTTGATGCGCTCACCGATACGAAAACCTACAAAAGCATATTTCAAGTTTAAAAATGGCAATCATGTAAGCACTTCAGATGTTTGAATGAATAGCTCAGGAAGCACAACTACAATGTCACGGTTGCCTTTGACGACCAACTCGCATACATTGCCGTGACTACCAACAGTGAAAGGAACAAGGGCCTGCCTTTGGGCAGACCACATTTCTGCGCAGGTGTGCAGAAAATATCACATTGGAACTTGTACTGGCTGGGGAAATCGCAAAGCTTAAAGCAAACTTCATCAGCACGGCTTAAGTACTGCTGTATGCCCTGGAACGGAGCGCGGACCTCGTCAAGCCAAGTATGGCTTTTTGTCTGCGTGTCCTCAGTACTCATAATACTGAAATAAACTTCAACTTCAACTTAGGTGACAACGATAATTTCTCGGTCATACCGACACAGTAACGGTTGTTCCAAGGCTGTCCTTTCACGTGTTGAATAGTTCACTGAGCAGTGATGTTTTTGTTTAATTTGTGAAGTTGCTTCGTGTAACACGTTCTTGATTGCTGCTATAATGGAGGAGCCCGACATATCGCCTATATGTTTGTGGGTTTTTTTCCTGCGCGGATATATATACCGTATAGCATAAATACAGGCGAATTGCATGGAAATAAGTAAGTGGAAATGAGTGTTTTCTATTAGTCTACGCATCTTTCTTGCGCGCCAGGAACCATTTGGTATGTGCAACCAACTAGCCAACTAGTAAGTCCTGAGCAAACTCATCATTAGTGCAACTTCAAATGGGGACAATACTGTCTATTTGCTTTTTTTGCGAGAAGCCCATCTTGCGTAGTCATTACCGTGTACGGTCAAGGGCGTCCGCAGAATTTTTTGCAGGGGGGGGGGGGGGGCCCATTGGTGTTGGCGCCGGAGGGGGGGGGGGGTATATTCGTAGCAAAAAGGCACTATTTGCGGAGTGAATTTATTTATTTATATATATATATATAAAAAATAAGTAAAATACACACATGAAAGAAAAATTACAAACAGCAAATTAAGACGCGATCTGTGCGCACGACGCGACCTCAGCGCCGCGGCGGCGCAGCGGCGGTGGCTACGCAACCTCCCCCCCCCCCCCCCCCCCCCGGTGCCGAAGTCTCCCTCTAAACGCTACTGAAATCGGCGGCCGGACGGCGCGGCGTTGTGTGCCGCTACCGCTGCTCATGCCGGTGATACTAATCAATCGCGGGTGCGGTCAGCGTCGTGGTTATATGCTCCCCCGCTTCCTTGTGGTACGTTGCCCTGTCCAAGTGTTCCCGCATAGATCTGACGACGGTACCGTAATGATATGTGACCCGGAGCGAGCAGCATCCGCAAACCGACTCCAGCGCCAGACGGTCTCCTATGCGCGACGTTGCTTTGCTTCCCACATTTTTTCGCTCGCCATCCGCGATAGATTTGGATGAGAGATTTGCTCCTTCCTGCTTTGTAAGAGATGTCACTTAAGATAATTTCACCGCAAAATGTCACGCGTACGTCGGCTTGCATGGTTATCTATCTGCGGCTATCTGCATGGCTCTCTGCGGTAGATCTACTAGTCACCCAATATTCCGTTGCAAACATATTCGGCCGCAGTACCGGCGGACTTAAAAAAGCCGGATACATGCAAATTGAGTTTGGGCCCACCGGGCACGGGAGTTTTGGTTACAATATTATGCCACACACTGCACTTTTACTCAATGCTTTTTTACTCAATGGACCGCCGCCGCGGTGGCTCAGTGGCTATGGTGCTCGGCTGCTGGCCCGAAAGACGCGGGTTCGATCCCGGCCGCGGCGGCTGAATTTCTTTGGAGGAGAAATTCGAGGCCCGTGTACTGTGCGATGTCAGTGCACGTTAAAGGCGTCTCTCATAGCCTTAGGCGCTTTGGGACGCTAAACCCCATAAACCAACCATAAACCTTCCTTTACTCAATGGAAAGAAATAATTCGTTCCTTCTGATAAATTGCCGGAAAACTAGTTCTACGTAACTTTACCACTGTTTCCTCGCATGCCTGGCTATGCTTTTTCATTGTGAACTACAGTCTAGCCCGTTTATAACGAAGCCACTTATAGCGAAATAGCGGTTATAACGAAGGGATTTCAATTTCCCATTCCCATTTTTGCATTTTCAATACATTTTGGGTCCGGTTTTAACGAAGTAAATAAGAGCGCGTCAGCGGATATAACGAAGAGATTTAATGCGAACCGAAAAATAATCTGCCAATCAACACATTTTTCCGTCCTTGAGGCGATCTTTTCCGCGAAAATATAGCAAAATTCGGCTGACGGCGTCCTTTCGTGGCGTCGTCTGCTCTCCTGCGGAGCGAAAGGTTGCTTCACTGCATCGCATGGCACGCCGGTCTCGTGTTGCGCCGTCCTTGAATGGCGTCACGGCGTAGAGCGGTAGAGCACGCCGCGCAGGGGAAAAATGTAAAAAAGAACAGAGACGATTTTTTTTTTTCGATGACGTCCAGAGAGCGGCCGTTTTGGCCAATCGCGGTTCTCTATTTCTCCCAGGCAGTTGGCGCCACGGCTGGACTGCAGTCTGCAGGAGGTGTGGCAGCGCGCGCTTTGTTTTATGTCGGTGGCGCGGTGCGCAAGGCAGGGAGAAAGCGCGGCAGCATTGTGCATGTTGGAAGCGTGGCTCATTTTTATCGTTATCGCGGATCGTTGTATGCTGTTTATAAGTACAGAGTTATTCGACTTGATCTAGCTGGTGAACGGACAACTGAGCGCAGTGTCGCACTGTTCCAGGTTGGGAGCACGGCGAACGCTACTGAGATCGCGCGTGACGCCATTGTCACTTGTTTTCTGCCCGCATTGACGCCCGCATTGACGCCATCACGGTTTCCTGTCTTGTTCCGCTTCTTTTTCTATTTCGTGACCGCTTCGCCTCAGCGGACCTACTTAGCTGTCCCCTTTCTCGGAACTGACTCCATTTATTTGCAATGTCGAGCCTCGCGAGCCCCAGCACTTCAACGGGGAAGAGAAAGGTGCTGTCTTTGAAGACGAAACGCGCCACGATCCTAGTTGTGCCCCTAAGCCGGTCACCTCCGCAGCGGCCATCGCAGCTGTTGACACGCTATGGATGTACCTCGGAAGTCCGGAGTTCGACCAGATCTTTGGTTCGCAGTTGGATGGTATGGAAGCCGCAATCCTGAAGTCCGCACTCGCGAAACGTGTTCAGGGGACGCTGGACGACTTCTTTCAGCGGCAGTAAATCGGTATGCCGATGTTTGCATTTTTTTTCGTAGTCCGCATATTACGAAATAGCGGATATAGCGAAGTGATTTCCGATTCCCGCCGACTTCGTTATAACCGGGCTAGACTGTACTAGAACTTAATGTGACGTATGTCGTAGACTTTGTTGTTATATGTGATCAGGAGCACCAACCGAAAATCGAGTCCCGCGCGCGGGTCAGCCCGACGATGATTAGGGTCGGGGTTTTACTGTTGTCAGTTCTGATTCGGAGCGATACGGCACGAGCACGGCGTTGTGCGCTGCCACGAATCTCGCTGTCAGCAATTCGGATACCCCCGTAAAAGGACTTCAAATAAAGCGGAATAGAATTGCCACCGCGCATCGCTTTATTCACAGACTGCAACGCCAGCGTGAGCTAGAGTTCCTGTATATGCTCCCGCAGGGAGCATATACATGCTACCTTTGGTAGCATATACAGTAACTCTAGCGTGAGCATGCAGCAGCACCACACGACGCCGCGACGAGCAGTACGTCCGGCTGCCGATTTCAGTAGTCTGAATGCGCCGAAAAGGCACTCTCCACGTCTATATCTGTGAGTCGCGATACATCGCATTTCGTTAGTTTTGTCTGCTAGCGCGGCGGCCGAGCCGACATTCCGACATCGAGCGCGCGCGCCGTCGCGGCTGAGGGCGCTAAGGTCGCGTCGTGCGCATACTTTTCCCGGTTCAAGATCACGACGTCGTGCGCACAGACCGCGTCGCAAATTAAAGCGCGGCTAGGAGAGATACATTGGAGCTTATCAACGAAGAAACCATTAAAACTAATAAAAAAATGCAAAAAGATACTATCACTTCGTGGAGAAGTGTGCTCAGCCTTGCTGCATACGGGTTCTCGACTCACCCGGATTGATGACCAGCACACAGCACAATATGTTCACAAACACGCAACTACAGTCACTCACTCACTCAGTCAGTCTTCCTTGAACAGCAACTGTAGGCGCCTCGGATTTTTCTGGGCGAATTGCGTAATTACACGGGTGATAAATTCATTTCAGTGCTTCATTACACGCTCTCGGTGCACACTCATCATACATATTGATTGGAAAAACGGTTGAACGCGTACGTCGAAAACAAAAGATGACTATATATACAACGAAAACTTATTTACAAGATAAATGCACGCTCGCAGCTTCATACACCTCGCTCCATCTTGCTCGCGCATCCGCACAGCCGAGCAACCGCACACACACTGCTCGCCGCTCGTCGTTTTCTCGTCCGCTGTCTTGGTTGTTCTCAGCTTCGTTGACAACCGGCCACTAAAAACACCGAAGCACAAACACAGAGGCGCGCACACGTGCAAGGGCTTACTTGCCGCAATATCCCCGAATGCGCACTCTGGGGGTGAAAGGAACGCCGCGCGACTTCCGAGGGGAAGGGACACTCGTGACTCGCCACTCCGGTCGGAAAATTTGTTTTTGTGTTTTTATAGGGTTCAGAGCCCCAGCTATGAGGGACGGAGTAGTACAGAGTTCCGGATAATGTCGACCACCTGGGTCGTTTTACCACGCACTGACATCGCACAGTACATGGGCGCTGTTGTGATTTGAGGCCCAGCCAGAGGGGACAGGCGAGCCAGGCAGGCGCCATCGGGCTGCGTTGACCAAAGGCGCTGGTTTTCGGAGAAGACTTAAGGAACGCTGGTGTGGGGCGCCTCTGGAGACTGCGTCGTCGTGAACAAAAGCAGCTAATCCCCTTTGCCGAAGATTCTGAAAGCGGCGCTTCTACCGAACTGCGCTCTCCCGAGGATCGGAGGAGACAGCGAGCGGCGGAGGCGCCGGCTGATCGCCCGCTTGCCACTGAGCACCCCGACAAAGCGGGGGTGGACACGGCTGATTTGTCCTTCCCTTCTGAAGAATTCATCGGTGGCCAGCGTATGAAGGCGAAAACAAGATGCCCTATGCACTGTCTGCCTCCGTGTCGCTATCTCTCTAGAGATCAAAGAAACAGACACCCATCTCAAGACGGCTCGAAACACATGCTCGCCGGGGCCGCTGTATGTCTGCAACAGGTCGCCCTTTAGTAGAGCTAACGATGGCGTGGTTTGAAAACGGCGGAACGACGCCCGCCCGGACGCGGCATTTCGCAGATGTGACCCAAAGCGTGGAAGCGGGGCTACTTTTACCCTTTTGGCTGAGCGCACCACCGCCCCTGGCGTGCGGCCATCACTCACGGTTCGAGTGAGTGATTTTCCAGGGGGGTGCAGCCGCCCCCCCTTGCCCCCCCCCCCCCTCTGGACGCCCATGTGTACGGTTCATTCCGTACACGATGACCACGGCTCAATCGGCTTGCATATAAGTGCGGAAATGTTCGCAATAAAGAATGGTTGGAAAATGAGCGCTCGTCCACGTTTGTCTGCTCTCTCTCCGTCTTTTGTGCGCTGCTGTGCCGGTAGTCTTTTCCTTTTTTTGCAGAAACTTACCTTGCGTAGTCTTTTCTTTTGCAAGAAAGTGATGCCTAGTCACTTCTGGAATGCCACCGTTGCTTCGGCCATTGTAAACGGGAGCTTGGTGCTTCGCAAGCCGGCGCTTCTGTTGGCTTTTCTGCACGCTTCAATCACCATGTCACGGTGCTGAATAAAGATTTCAATTTGAATTTAAGCTAGCTATCGCGCAAAGGGTCCTTCTTTTAGCGCGCGTTCCTAGGTTGTACCCGGTGCAACTCAGGGCCGTTAAGAAACGATGCGACCAAAGAAGCCAGCAGTCAGATTCCTCCCTTACACTCATTTAGAAGTGACTACCTTCGAAGCATGAGCTTGAAATGCGCAATTGTCAAGGCTGTCACTGGCGTTGTTTATGCGGACCGACGCTGCTATGGCATGGTGAGCACGAGCGTAAATGCTGACAGGAGTTCCATACGTTAAGACACTTAGGAGGAGATATACACCAGGCAAGAAGAAATCGTACCACTATAACCGAGGCAAATGCAGGATCAATGCCGGCATCATTTTCTTGCATACCGACCCGCAGAGATTCGTAATAGATTCAATCTTCCAGCGCCGGTCGTTATAGCAGGAAGCGTGTTTAAGAAACGATGTGTCACTGTGCTAACAGTCGTTGCGTAACACTGCAGAATTGACTTCCCGTTCTTTTTGTTTCCATTTCACAGCTCCATGAGCGCTATGCTCAGAGCTTTCCATTAGGATGGCTACGGCGTCTCCTACTTGGACATTTATGGACGGTTTCTTGCCTTCGCAGCCAGGTGACACATCAATTGGTTACTTCTAGAGTAGTTTTCCGATATTTCCGCACGAGCACAACGATCCTTCCAACGAAAAAATGAGGCGACACCATGCTCTATACTAAAGAGGAAGTGTGCCGTATCGCTTTTGCCACATGCCGCAGGTGCCCTCCGAGGACAGCGACCTCACGACGTGTACGTACATACATAAGAACGAGCGACACACACTTGTATGCTTCCTTTATGCATAGAAAACCTAACAAGACCGCAAAACGATCCTACGCAATGATAGCGGCAGCTGCGTTGCCATCTGCTTCCGCAACGCGCCAGGTTGAAAATCCCATTTTGTTAGGGCAACCTTTTCGACACAGCGCTTTTGCAACAAGCAACAGTACCCAAGTTTGGAATTTTCCTACGGAGTTATTTTTGTTTTCAACTTAGGTTGTTCTTTTTTTCCGGAGGATCAAATTACGAAGAGAAATATATGTACATAGCTTTTTTTCTCCCAGCTGATACCAACGAACTTACCATGTACGCCGTGATCACAACATTTCAAGTGTGTAGGGGTGCACATATTGAAAAACCAGCAGCTTATTTTAGGCTTCAGCCGTGTCGCTTTCTAGCACAAGCCTGGTCGGTGTTTCCGGGTGCACGGGACGGCAGCCGCTATGCGACAGAGAGGCCGTGATTCTCGCTAACCTGGAATCTGTGCTTCCTCCCTACCTAGTCACATTTTAATATTTCTTTTCATTGCGCACTTGGCGTGGGACGTTGGACTCGTGTGCACAGCGCTGAGCAAATGCCCGCTTGTCGAGCCTAAGTATCTGAAAGTCAGCAAGAAAAGGAAATCAACTACGCATCGGCCCATTGCTTTCAAGGAGGAGTTGGTCATCGCCCGTGGAAAGCACAAGGAAGTCGCGTCGTGTGGTCTATGCCACCAGGACCAGCCCGTCATTGTCCATTCTCCAGTTCCACATTAAACAACGACAGCCAGGAGGCCAGGTTATGCTAGAGTGTGAAGACTGCCCTCTACTGCACAGTCGCCTATCTTCTAACGACGTCTAAAGACTGATTGAAAGGCCAGCGCACTAGAGTAACATCGTAACGTTCGAAGTACCGCCGGATATTGCCTTTGTCTCAGCTCAGCTGGAACAAAAAAGCAACATCACCATTTAAAGCAAAATCACAGTATTCGCAATGGAAAGGTCACCTTTGATGCTGGGGACAATCAAGAAGACGCTCCGCCCGCCTCAGGACACCTGCTGGATTATACCTCTTGTAGCCATGTGTGCCAGCTTTCTAACATGCATGGCCCAATCGAGCATGGGATATCTCTACGTGCTGTTCATGGACAAATACAGGGTCGACAGAGGGACAGCTTCCTGGCCGGGAAGCGTCATTATGCTCACTCTAAACTTTGGAGGTAAGCATTTGCTTTCTCAGTGTGTTGAACCTTCATTGAAACAGAAGGAGTTGCACAAGGGGCGATTTTGGAATACCAGACGGACACAGCCGCATCTTTTCCGAGCATCTTTCAGACTAGCGAGCCATGCATGAGCGCGAGTTTTTGCTGGCACTCATTAGAAAAAATGTCAGGTTCTTCCCGATGGTAGACTGCATCTATCAACCACCGCTATCGAGCTTCATAGTTTCCAGATACAGCACCGGCGCTGCAATCGTGTCCACCGAGAAAATGCCGGAAACTGATAACTTTGTTTGGCGTGGACTGTTTTGGCAGAAAATCTAATAACACTGTGATTCGAGTCAGTTGGTAAATCTGCGAGATTAAAGACAGGGAAAGGAAAAAAATAACTCCGATGATGGAATTAGACAAGGCAAGCGGACATCTCGTTTGTCAGCATGCCCCGTCCGTGTCCTGCTATCCTCTTTGTCTGTTTGCCCGACTGGCTTTCATTACAAGGTGATGTAAACTTTTCCGCATAAATTGAAACATTACCAATTCAGAACGCACAATATCGATATAATAGATTCATAGATCGAGCCCTTCAGTGGAAGAGATATACTAGAGAAGTAAAATGCGTATATTTAAGTCATTTTTGTAGCACACCATGAGAGCACAGCTTCGACCCATTCTGAATTTCGGGAAATTTCTACATTTGTTTCCATGTTATCTGACCGCAGAGGATCATTTCTGCATTCCAAACAATGTTCCATAAAACACATTATCATCTGAACGCAACCCTGTGAATCACAGTCGAGATACAGCTTTATTCCCACATACCAGTCCATGTTTTCGTCCTAACATTAGCCTAGCCAAGTAAGGAGCTCACACTTTTCCCCATTCGCTTGGAGGTGGTGCCTCCTTTCCATTTAAGTAATTTTGAGGAACTCTGGCACGCATGTATGACGTGCAGTCGTCCCGACGCCTGTCTAGACCACTGCAGGCCGCGCTCTTTCGAGCACTTATGGCAATCGCTGCGGTCCGGCGGTCTCGATGTTGCACAAAGAGTTCTCTGAAGATGACATTGTCGTTTAATTTTCAGCATGCAGACCCGGTAGCAGTTTTAAAGAGTGGGCGTGAACGCCAGTACAAATAAAATCCAACCGACGAGGACTACCACAGATAAACTGGGTCGACGGGAATGTGCATGCAAGATAATATCAGGCTTTGATCCGTAGGCCAGCCGCAAATGCCACAAACGTAATTCCGGTTTGCCATTCGAGAGCTCTAGGCAAGTGTGCGGATGAGTGCACATGGAGCGCTTTCTCCCTACCTTTACACCTCCTGCCTGTCTCTATCAGCATCCTTCCGTGCATACGTTATTATCTAAAATAAGGAAATTTTACTAAGTGGTATTCATTGTAAGTATAGAACAATGTTGTGCAGCCCGCCCAATTGAATGAATATGAAAAAATTAAAACTGGTAATGCTGACTTCACCAAGGTTTTTCTCAAAAATCTTTTCATCAGGCAAAAACCTAGGCTCTGAACTCCACGGATGTCAGGGTGACAGCTGGGTATTTTTCGATGTTCAGAAAATATTTCTGTGTTCCGAACCGCTGAGCGCTTGAAAAGTCTATCTCCTATCAAGTATAGCTGAATTTGGATATAAGCGTTTTGAGAAGAAGCTAGATTTCATGTTTATATTCTATTAACCCTGCTCCTTTTTTGTGTGTGGACATTTGGTATTCTAGCTACGGTCAATTTTTTAACCGTGCCATCAAGCAGGGTTTGCCCTAGTTTTGTCCTGTATTCTGTCCTTGAGAACTAACCACATGCTCTTTTTCACACTGAACCACGCTGTACCACCAGCCTTCGATGCTCATAAGAGCCGTGAGCCTCCCGTCAAGGAACGATGAGTGGCACCCTACACCGGCGCAATGTGGCATGGTTTCTTCACACGAGCTTGCTTCCACACTCCTCGTGCTTTTTCTTCGTAATCGTGTCACCTTTACAGGAGTGTTTCTACCCCGCTCGACGTTTTGATGGAGCACGAGTGCTGCAGTCACTGGCAGGCTAGAGGCCTAGCTGCGGACATCCTGCCGTGCAAGGATGCGTGTCTTCTGTGTTCAGTGTCCTTTTAAATATTGGCTAAACAACTAGTGTGCTCATTTAGCTTCATTAGCCATTCGACCGTGGTGTGCTATAATGCTGTGGCGGCGCAAGCCAACGGCACCCAGGGTATTTCTGCTGCTATAGCTTCGTGGCTCTGCATTCACTATTGCACGATTGTAAGAGCACAAGATGGTTACACTATACTACTTTTCGAGCACTATGGGGCGTGAATTTTTGCATCATATTTAACTGCATGGCTAAGATCTTGTGACAGAGGCCGATAGTCGCGTCGAAGCATCGTGCTTCCTGTTGCTGGCTGCGACATAACAGCCCTCACCTGTCACGAGCATAATGCATACTGTTTCGTTTTCCACACCCGGGGAATGGAAGGTAAATTCACTCGTTCATCATATTACGGATCTGGAGGACGAATAAGTCAGCAGTCACGCGGGCGGTGCGCTCGCACAATATTCACAGCCATTAAATCATAGCAACACCAACCGACACCGCACCACCATCTTCGGCTTGCCGCCGCGCCAGATTTAGTGAAGGCGCTGGCTGCCACCATCATACCAATATTGGCGCTTCGGCGCCTGTCGTCCGGTGAGGTCTTCGCTGTGGTGCCCGTGGTTCGGGACTCCTGGCACAGCCCCAGCCGCACGACGCAACCAGACATGGCCACTCTTCAGCTCCAAATAAATGACACGACGACTCCGACCCCACTATTATGAGACTTTCGCCACCTCACATGAGATCGCACTGGCCGCCCACACATGGGAACACAAGGCTCCTCTCCTGCAGGCTGCGAAGTCCATGGGCCTCGGAGGTTAGATTCCGGCAGCCTGTGGCTCTGCAGTCTTCATGGGCCAGGCTTAATCCGCTCACCTCCTTCAAGCATTTCATCTTCTCTGCTCCCTCGAACAAACCTGTCACGACGTCCAAACTGTGATCTCGAAACCTGTTATCATGACGTGCTACGCCTCACCGACGATGTCATTCTTTCTATGAAAGTTCGTGGTCGGGACGAGTGCTCGGTGGTCCCTGGTTGTGTCACAGAGGAGGAAAACGACGGCGCGGGCAGTGCCGGCCCCAAAGGAGTTGCCACTAGACCGGCAGCCATTAAATCATACCTTGCCATCGGACAACCCACGTCATTTATCGGCTTGCGGCAACGTAGCAATATTTTGATTCGTAAAAAAAGGGGCCTTGAGGGCCGCAGCTTTGACATTTATGAGGCGGGTGTCACTAAATTCAGTTCACATTACAAGGGCACATCGCAATAACAATCCCGTTCGAATGAACCTCTTTCGCAATGTTACCTTCTAAGGTGTGCACTATAGCAAAAATTTATCGAAGTAACGAATATCTTCGCACCCTGCTTGTACTCGCCGACTTGGGCTATGTGCATGCACAAAAGGAACAAAATGAATGCCTCGTACAAAATGAACAACTTGCACAATTATACTTCAAATATGCGACGAAAAGTAAAAAACGAGAAAGCAAAAAGAAATGCCAACAGGTTTAGGGCTCTATACTCTAACTCAAATCACTGGTCACCTCACACTATACGCTTTTGATGCCTTATTTTTGTAGAGTGAAAATAGGCAAGAAAGATTTCAGCAAAACTTGGACCACTTCCGCCCTCGTGGGCAGATAGTGTACAATTCCTTCAAAAGCGTCCGCACTGTGAAAGCCATTTTCATCACGAGCCTACCTAGCCCACTGCAAGACATACGCCTCTTCGATATCTGCCCAATTAGTTAGTTCTCTTCTCTGCCAGTTGCAACCACCTCGTCCCCACAAACTTTCTAACTTTCAAACTTTCAACTTTCACCGCCTCCTGCTACGCTTGCCTCTTCACGAAGTCCAATTCTTCACCATTTAAGACCATCGGCTACCTTTCCTTCCCAGCACTTGCCCTGACAGATGCGATGGGCACCTAAGTTGGCAGTATAGGTACACGGACTTCCACGAGAAAAAATGCTCAGACATTTCAGCCGTGCTCGTCAAGGTTATGCGTGCATTCCCTGCTGACAGCTACAACCGCCAGACGACAGATTACAGTTGGGCGGAACATACCCCGATTCTTTTCACCTTGATATACGCAGGAGGCAATTTATTACCGCCGAGAACGCAACAACCACAGCAGGTTCTATTACAATGGTTGTCGGTAGTCATAATTAGCATCTAGTTAGTCAACAAACAAGCGATATTTAACAGCACAACGCGATTTGATGAGTACTGCCCTACTGAAAAAAGTTTTATGAGGCAATAAACTCATACAGTTTATCATACAAATGTCATAGACTTATCATACAAATCACATAAAATTATCATTCAAATGTCATTCATTTCTGTGAAATCATACAGTCATCATAGAGATATCATAGAAAATCATACAATCTATGCAATTAGTATAATATTCTATGATATCTCAATGATTACTGTATGATTTCACAGAAATGAATGACATTTGAATGATAATTTTATGTGATTTGTATGAGAACTCTATGACATTTGTATGATAAACTGTATGAGTTTATTGCCTCATAAAACTTTTTTCAGTAGGGTGCGCGTGAAGTTTTCCGATCTGATGTGGTGGCGTATGCTTTTTAGAATACCTCGAAGCTAACGTGTACACCTCACGACGGCACACAACGCACCGAAGGCCCCACGCAGGCATCGTCATTGTTGATGCATGCGCGCGTGAGCATCATCACCAGTTGTGCAGTCTTCGGCTGCACTCGATTACTCCACGTAGTTTCTTTCTGACCCACGCAGTCTATTTGTACCACACGAGACGCAGACGCAGGGGATGCAGCGGAGAGGTGAGGATTAGGGGGTGCTGAGGCGGCCTGCACTAGTACCCTGCCGCCGGAACGGCTGACTCGGCAGGCAGGCTATTTTCGGTTTCTAGCCATGTTTCCGGTCTTTGGGAGTGGCGCCTCTGATTCGTCGAAGCCTATTGCAAATTCGTCATGAAAATAACTTCAATGTGCTCATTTTTTCCCAGTACATTGAATGTGGAAGGACGTCGAGACTTTCATGTGCGATTTTCTGTCCAACGTATACCACTTTCCATGGAGAAAAAGCTCGTTAGTGCTCCCGAGGAATAATCAATCCTGCTTCCTATGTTTCATAACTGCCTTTAATCTCCCTCTAGCGTTATTTCAGTGTGTCTTTAACATATATATCAGCAGGTATGTTCTACATGAGTTTCATGAACTTCATTTTATAAGGCAATGTTGAAATTTCCTTCTTGAATAAACAGCGCGAACGAAGACGAGCACAAAAGACGAGGAAACGGACGACACAGCGCTGTTTTCTCGTCTTTTGTGCTCGTCTTCGTTCGCGCTGTTTATTCAAGATACTTAACCAACTAGCCCGCCAAAACGTGTTAACGCAACTTGAAATTTCCGTGTATGGCATCTTCAGTTAGGCACTTCATGTAATTGTGCACTTTTCCACAAGCCTCAGAAGCACTTCCCACCGACAGCTATTTTGAGCTTGTGAATATGTACTAACTGAGGCAGCAGTCCGCCGCTACTTTCCCCTGCTCTATGGAGAGCAAGTTGTTCTCATCATAGCCTTTGTTGCTTTTGCGCCATAAAACCGAAGAGACAAAATGGTCCGAACAAGTCCAGCGTTAACCAAAAGCAGCATGTCTTAAATCCTATTCTTTGCGCAGACGAGATTTACAGGCGGTAAGCTCTTAATAAATTTTTTCTCATTTCGGCAGGTCCCAGATGATTTTAGTAATACATCAGTTGCTAATAAATGTGCTAAATAAGGCGTTCAAACGCAGCTTTTGCTCCCGCAGGCTCAACACGCAAGAGCGGATTAATGCGAGCGTATTTACTATTTTAATAACGTTGTCACCATCATGCCTTTTGTGTCACCAGCACCTTTTACCAATCTTTTTATGATACAAAATATTTGCGGCCAAAATGTGTCAATTTGTTACAGCATTTGAGCCGTTTTGCTCTAGAATTTTTTTTATAAGTCCACGGTTAAGGTGCCTTCAAAACTGCGAAAGTAGAAGACAATATCACAAATTTGTTGCGTATGCGTAGCAAATCTAAATCTGCAGAACGGGAAAAAAATGCTTCCAACGATAACCTCCTTGCAGATAAATCACAAGACTGTGTAAAGTTCATTTCTGTCACTGGAGACTAATAATTTTATTTGTTTTAAACGACCGAGACCTGACAATTCGGGCGCCTGGCCTTCGGTATGCTCTGTGCTGTATTTAAGCGCACACACTTCAGGCCTTCATAAAGATGCGATCAGCAAAAGCTTAAGTGACATTTATTTGGAAAACTCTCCTAATATGCATAGCAGAGCCTGCATGAATTACTCATTCGCTCTCAAATGTAGGAGGGAAGTAATAACACGTTCGTGTTACTCCCCTTTCTTCAAAGCTTATCGTTGCCACACTGCAGGTTTCGTTGTCATGCTTCTCCAGACCAAGATCTCCGTCTACTCAGTGAGCCTCCTGTCAGCAGGTGCTGCCTGTCTGGGGTTGCTTGGCGCTGCCTTTGCACCGGACATAGGATGGATCAGCACCACGCTGGGCGGCATTTATGGTGAGTTATGGTAAGTTTATGTTAATGACGCCAGGGGCTCTGTAGCCTGAATGGGTCCGGCTGCATATGTCCGCCTGAGGAAACAGTGGGGTCAGCGTCTTTACGTCGATTTGTTATGATTCTTTCCAGTTTCTGCGAAGACAGTATACGTTCTGCATTAGAGAAATCTCGGAATAAAATAAATTCCGCTGAGGCCCCCTCATCTCAGATTTCAAGGAAGCAAATACACTATAAATTACAGTACCTAAGACACAAGTACCAGGTGAGGCAGCTCTCGGCATCACACAGCGCTGACGTGAACAGGAAACTGCCTGAAAACGTGGTTGAAAATTACTAGTGGTAGCACTGATTATTCTACAGTGACAAATAACTTATTCCAACAAGTACAAAATAATTCTTCCTTTCAGTCTTCCTCCCGTGATATGCATAAAGCCTGAAAATTATTTATTTCAGCATAAGAAACGGCCTGTACGATAAGTTCAGTCAGGCATTCGTTGCCTTTTTTTCAGCCTCCTCGAGAGATTTCTTTGTATTTCTGTCAAAATAAACATGCATTCATTCAGTTGGCAGTAAGGCAAAATCGTTTTGTTGATTAAGGTTGCATCCACTTTAAAGCACTGTAAATAATTTTTAACATGTAATGTTAGCGGCTTAATGTCATCCTGGTTATGAAGTAATTTGGTCAAATAATGCACACACTTAGGCAACGGAAAAATTGTTTCAATATCTCGGAGTTGGAATCAAGGGCAGCTTTTGGTTAACCGTAATGGTGGCGGCAGAAAAGTGTCAATTTCAAGAAGCGCAAAGTCTAATTGCGTGCTCTCGATATAACCATTTTCATATATACGGCTCTTCATACTACCCCGTGATTTCCTACCATAAATGGTCTATCTACGTGAAATAATGCCAAAATAAAGAATTCAGCATTGATTTATGCAAGGTAAGATGATGGGAAATCGCATGCAGCTATAGACTTCAACATAACAAAGTGCGTATGCACCCAAACATTTAAATATTATGCACCCGAGAAAGGCTTCGAGGAGCCTAAAGACAGAGCCAAAAGTTGTCCATTTGGTGCAGCACTTTTTTTGAGTAACATGAGATTGGAACCCATGAGAAAAGAGTCTTAATCCACGATTACTCTGTACCATGCATAAAATACGAACACATATGCATCAAGAGCGTGTTGCCACTGCATTCGGAACATGAGGAGCTGACTTCGGAGGCACAGTGGATTCCGACTTATTCGAATGCGAAGGGGCCGAAAATTTGCTGAGTTATGTCGCGTAGAAATTCAGTTGACGGTACAAAACATTCAGGTCAAACGATCTGAACATTTGATATAAACACATTCAAAATAACGAGGGTCCTCTAAATCTCAGTCACCCTAGACGATGGTCCGAGTTCGACTGTGTAGCGGTAGAGAATGGAAAAACTGACCTTGAGCAAATATGACAATAAACCTATAAAGAATGAATGAAGGCTCGCGCCGCAGAAATATTGAAAACTCTTTAAAAATTTCAGGGGCTAGTTAATATAAATAGTCCACCTGTTATTCTCTGTGTGCTCAAGCCAATCATGCAATAAGGTTTTTAATGAATCTGCTTGTTGGCCCAATATCCATCCATCCATCCACCCACCCACCCAGCCACCCACCCACCCACCCATCCATCCATCCATCCGTCCGTCCGTCCGTCCATACATACATACATACATACATACATACATACATACATACATACATACATACATACATACATACATACATACATACATACATACATACATACATACATACATACACCCATCCATCCATCCATCCACCCAGCCACCCACTCATCCACCCGTCTGTCCGTCCATCCGTCCGTCCGTCTGTCTGTCTGTCTGTCTGTCTGTCTGTCTGTCTGTCTGTCTGTCTGTTTATCTATCTATCTATCTATCTATCTATCTATCCATCTGTCTGTCTGTCTGTCTGTCTGTCTGTCTGTCTGTCTGTCTGTCTGTCTGTCTGTCTGTCTGTCTGTCTGTCTGTCTGTCTGTCTGTCTGTCTGTCTGTCTGTCTGTCTGTCTGTCTGTCTGTCTGTCTGTCTGTCTGTCTGTCTGTCTGTCTGTCTGTCTGTCTGTCTGTCTGTCTGTCTGTCTGTCTGTCTGTCTGTCTGTCTGTCTGTCTGTCTGTCTGTCTGTCTGTCTGTCTGTCTGTCTGTCTGTCTGTCTGTCTGTCTGTCTGTCTGTCTGTCTGTCTGTCTGTCTGTCTGTCTGTCTGTCTGTCTGTCTGTCTGTCTGTCTGTCTGTCTGTCTGTCTGTCTGTCTGTCTGTTTATCTATCTATCTATCTATCTATCTATCCATCTGTCTGTCTGTCTGTCTGTCTGTCTGTCTGTCTGTCTGTCTGTCTGTCTGTCTGTCTGTCTGTCTGTCTGTCTGTCTGTCTGTCTGTCTGTCTGTCTGTCTGTCTGTCTGTCTGTCTGTCTGTCTGTCTGTCTGTCTGTCTGTCTGTCTGTCTGTCTGTCTGTCTGTCTGTCTGTCTGTCTGTCTGTCTGTCTGTCTGTCTGTCTGTCTGTCTGTCTGTCTGTCTGTCTGTCTGTCTGTCTGTCTGTCTGTCTGTCTGTCTGTCTGTCTGTCTGTCTGTCTGTCTGTCTGTCTGTCTGTCTGTCTGTCTGTCTGTCTGTCTGTCTGTCTGTCTGTCTGTCTGTCTGTCTGTCTGTCTGTCTGTCTGTCTGTCTGTCTGTCTGTCTGTCTGTCTGTCTGTCTGTCTGTCTGTCTGTCTGTCTGTCTGTCTGTCTGTCTGTCTGTCTGTCTGTCTGTCTGTCTGTCTGTCTGTCTGTCTGTCTGTCTGTCTGTCTGTCTGTCTGTCTGTCTGTCTGTCTGTCTGTCTGTCTGTCTGTCTGTCTGTCTGTCTGTCTGTCTGTCTGTCTGTCTGTCTGTCTGTCTGTCTGTCTGTCTGTCTGTCTGTCTGTCTGTCTGTCTGTCTGTCTGTCTGTCTGTCTGTCTGTCTGTCTGTCTGTCTGTCTGTCTGTCTGTCTGTCTGTCTGTCTGTCTGTCTGTCTGTCTGTCTGTCTGTCTGTCTGTCTGTCTGTCTGTCTGTCTGTCTGTCTGTCTGTCTGTCTGTCTGTCTGTCTGTCTGTCTGTCTGTCTGTCTGTCTGTCTGTCTGTCTGTCTGTCTGTCTGTCTGTCTGTCTGTCTGTCTGTCTGTCTGTCTGTCTGTCTGTCTGTCTGTCTGTCTGTCTGTCTGTCTGTCTGTCTGTCTGTCTGTCTGTCTGTCTGTCTGTCTGTCTGTCTGTCTGTCTGTCTGTCTGTCTGTCTGTCTGTCTGTCTGTCTGTCTGTCTGTCTGTCTGTCTGTCTGTCTGTCTGTCTGTCTGTCTGTCTGTCTGTCTGTCTGTCTGTCTGTCTGTCTGTCTGTCTGTCTGTCTGTCTGTCTGTCTGTCTGTCTGTCTGTCTGTCTGTCTGTCTGTCTGTCTGTCTGTCTGTCTGTCTGTCTGTCTGTCTGTCTGTCTGTCTGTCTGTCTGTCTGTCTGTCTGTCTGTCTGTCTGTCTGTCTGTCTGTCTGTCTGTCTGTCTGTCTGTCTGTCTGTCTGTCTGTCTGTCTGTCTGTCTGTCTGTCTGTCTGTCTGTCTGTCTGTCTGTCTGTCTGTCTGTCTGTCTGTCTGTCTGTCTGTCTGTCTGTCTGTCTGTCTGTCTGTCTGTCTGTCTGTCTGTCTGTCTGTCTGTCTGTCTGTCTGTCTGTCTGTCTGTCTGTCTGTCTGTCTGTCTGTCTGTCTGTCTGTCTGTCTGTCTGTCTGTCTGTCTGTCTGTCTGTCTGTCTGTCTGTCTGTCTGTCTGTCTGTCTGTCTGTCTGTCTGTCTGTCTGTCTGTCTGTCTGTCTGTCTGTCTGTCTGTCTGTCTGTCTGTCTGTCTGTCTGTCTGTCTGTCTGTCTGTCTGTCTGTCTGTCTGTCTGTCTGTCTGTCTGTCTGTCTGTCTGTCTGTCTGTCTGTCTGTCTGTCTGTCTGTCTGTCTGTCTGTCTGTCTGTCTCCAACTATGGATCGACCAACCGAACTATCTATATAACTATCTATCTCACTGATACGCCATTAGAATTTTAGTTTTTACACTTTCTTATGGGAGCCTATTAGCGTGCATGAGTAGTGTTAGATACGAAATGTAATTTGGAGCAGAAAGCGTTCGTCATATTAATGACTTCTGGATAACAAAGTCATTATCACAGGTGTTTGTACTCCCATCTAGAAAATGGAGTTAGTGCAAGATTTGTTGACCTTATCGAAATAGGCATGAAAATAATTTCATATCTCCTTCTCAAAACGTTTTCCTATATTTAAAGTGACACTCAACAATTTTTGTTCAAAACCGCGCTTACAGCGGCGTCGATACTGTTTTTCAAGCTGCATACACAAATATCGAATCCAAATTAAGCAAAAACAAGCGCGAATTGTCTTTTTTAGCAGAAATATGCCACCGGCTCAGCGGGGCACACCCTGAGTCGCGCTGCCGCCGTTGATTGGTCAAGAAGTCGCGACAACACACCTCTGGACTGGAGCAGCTGCCGATATAGATTCGGCGCTCCGTTGAGTGTAGATCGCAGCTCTCCGTGGTCTTGTGAAAGCGATTACTGCAGCTATTTTTCCCTGACCCCAAAACAAAAGGACACGACACTTTCATCATTAAACATATCACAATTCTACGCCTACACGAAGCATACGTCAGCGCGAAAGGCGCGTATGCATTCCATGTGTAAAGGTACGAACACAATGGCGGAAAAGCGCGCGCGGCAAGCAGCTTGCCGTGAAACCGCGGCGGCGGGTTGATCTGCCGCGCAACGAAATGGCCGAGGAGGCGTTTCCGGCGGCTGGCCGCGTTCCGACGAGCGGGGAGACCAATAAGGGGCATCCGGTTTAGTCACGTGGAGAGCAACTCTGCCGCCACCTCTTGGCACCTACTAAAGTGGCATTCCAGCGGCGGCGGCAGAGCCGCACGCGCTCCTGAAGGATCAAAAACCTCGACCGGTTTGATATGTAGAGAGCTGTGCGCGGCAGCGCGTTCCAGCTGACTCCTTGCCACCGGTATGGCCGTCCCTTCTGCAGGTGCCGCCAGCGGCGCGCCGTCCGTTTTTCCGCTAGTGTGTTCGTACCTTAAAGCCTGTTTCACATGCAAGAGAAAATGCTAGCGAATCTTGCCCCCGCGGCAGAAAAACCTGTTTTGAGTCGTCACGGCGGCTCGAGCGGCGAGGTTCCAGCAAGTTCAGAATTTTTCGCTGGGACGTGCCACTCAACCCCTCAGTGCGCCCAGTCACTTGCATGTGAAAGGTTGCATGCGTGGCTTGCATATGATAGCAGGGGTATGCTTGTATGCAAACATACGAGCTTGCATGCGAACCAGCATTAAAAGGCGTCAGCAAAACGTCGGCTTGTATTCTCGGAAAGCAAGGGGTGCGGACAATACTCATCCAGATTACTGCCATAGGACACCTTCTGCCTCGCCCGAAAGAGCGTCATACTAAAGAAAATTCAGGGGGGCGCTTTGTTGACCTAAAGCGCGGAGAGGCGAAAGCCTTAAGCGCGGTGTTGCTGCTAAGGTCAGTGATGTGTGGTTAAGATGTTAAGCTTCGCCTCTATGAGTGAAACGCGACAGCGTCCTGCAACGCTGCCAGGGAGTCCACAGAACGCCATCGCCCGTTCGGCTCTACGCCTTGCTCGTCGGTAAATTGGTTTTTGAGGAAAGGGAATCTGTCTCGCATATTTCGGTGGACACCTGAAACTCGTCGTAAGGGAAGGGCGGAAGATGGGAGTGAACGAAGACACCGCATTCACTACACGTGCCTTTGCTCATTCCAAACCATCTCGCTGGCATGGCGGAGTGGTTAGCGTGCTTGTCTCGCACTCCGGAGACCCTGGTTCGATTCCCCCAGCTCGACCAATTCTTGCTCGGTTTCTTTATTTGTCTGGTCGGACTAGAAAGGTTAATTAGGGTATTTGGTTGATTAACTAAACTCGTTCCCACGTACTTGGAGCATCACTATGCCATCCCTTGAATTGGTTGCATGGATACTAGGCAAAGTACAATTGGCTCAGTTTGAAATTCGCGCACTGTGACGTCACGATCATTTCGACCAACTGAAATGCGTGACATTTCTGTCGACAACTCCTGCTTACAACGATGAGGCATTAAAGGCTTCCGCCTTAAAAAGGTCCAAGGCGTTGTATACGTTGGGGCAGAAAGCATGAAGCAGCACAAAACTGACGTAAAAGTGTGCAAAGTGCACTGGCCGAGCACTGCGAGGCATGTGACTGCAGGACAGACTTTTTCGGAACAGTTGTGCTGTAGACGAAGTAAAACCCGCGCACAAGGCTGCTGCTTCAGTCATGGCATGTTCAGCTCGCGCCCGGAAACATTAATCGCTCCCTCGGAACCATTCCCTCTTCCTACATCCACAGTTTAAGCTTGTGGCCTAGCGATGTTTAAAACCAAAGCTGCAACTCGCCCTCAGTCGCACCTTGACGAAGAAACCGAGGATGGTTTCGAAACGTCGTGTACTCTAACAAGAACTTGGTAGGCGTTTATTTCTCATCTAATTTTGTTACTCAAAGCACAAACACCTCTATCGAACATTGTACTTTTAGTCGCGTAGCTATGATTAGTGACGAGGCAGCAGCGGGTGGAAAAACAAGATGCCGCATGACAACAGCTTCGATGCTTTCTTGCATGGACGCGTCGAACCACATCTTGCTCAGCGTGCCCCAGAAGTTCTGTCTCCAAAGTTTCCTCTCCGCTGTTCTCTCGTGCGTTCGGGAGGCAGATTTGAACATCGTGTTTTCAATTGGTCATTGCACCAGTGGTTTAGCCAAAATAGAAACAATAACTCAAGATGTGATTAACAACGAACTACTTCAGAACCATAGAGCGTTAGCAGATTAAAACCTGCCTGTGTATCCCTTTAACCAAATGAGAAAGGAGAACAGTCTTACAGTTTTTACTCTGCTGTCGTCACCCTTTATAGCTTGAATATATTTTTTATCCGTTTGAACAACTACAAGGCATATTCGGCTGATATGCAACGTTAGGGTGTGGGCTACGCTGTCTGTAATGAATCTCGCAAACACATCTACCGTTATTGGTTCTCTGACAGGAGAAACTCCGCAGCAGAGGTCATATTTGTGTCACTACTTGTATCGACTGCTCATTTGCATTTATGTATCCTTCTGTTATCTTCTTACGCAGGCACGGCAACAGGAGCCTTAATCATCTCCTTCACAATTTTCACTGTGTCCTACTTTGACAAGTACAGAGCCACGGCTACTGCCATGAAGTATGTCGGCTGGGCCTCATCGGGGATGGCAGGCCCTCTTGTACTGTCGGCGACTGCAGCGAGCTATGGCTTGGGGGGAACTCTGTTGCTCGCAGCTGGCATTACCATGCACTCAATTCCACTTGTAATGATGCTGAGCCGTCCTAGGCCCTTCAGATTTCGTTGCGTCCTGTGGACAATGAAAAAATGGCAAAAACCGGAGGCTGAAAGGAAGTCGTCTGCCAAAAAACTTGAAACAGACTGTAAGGATAACTGCAAGAAACCTCCAAAGTTACAAGGCTCGACGCGTCAGGAACAGTCGATAAGCTTGAAACACTCACATATCAGCACTAAAGCAAGAGCCGAGAGACGAGGTAGCAAAAATGGCGACGCCATTGGAGAGTTGCCTGTCCAGTCATCGATGACCTCCGGTCATCATAGCTCGTGGACTCAACTACCTTGCAAAGATACGCCGCAGAAGGATGGTAGCTATTCGATAAGCAAGTACGGATCACTGGTATTAGTCGACCGAGCCACAGCCACCCATCAAGAGCAAGTGCCGGCTTCGGTGCTAGCCGGCCACGATAGTCTCTCTGCTCAATTCACAATATTCCGTGAGCAGGCGTTTTACGTGCTGCTTCTGTCGTACGGGATTTGTGACTACGCAGTGGCCATGCATGCCGCGACCGTCATTGACTACGCTAGGGACAAAGGATCTCAGCTCGAAGACGCAAAGCTTGTGCTCACCTACAACGCAGCAGGCCAATTTGCGGGCAGGATACTCCTGTCATTCGCATCAGACTTCTTGGCCAGTAGCCGGTGTGGCATCGCTGTAGCATGCTTCGCTGGTGCTGCTGTCTACCTGTGGGTAATGGCAACGACGACGTCTTTCTCCGCGTACGCGACGCTCAACGCAGCCCTAGGAGTGTCGCAGGGCTACGTTACGTGCATCCGAAGCGTCTTGGTCACGGATTACCTCGGAGTCGAGCGAGTGGCTGCGTTCTTCGGCGTCATTGGCCTGACGTTGGTGCCACTCTGCTTAAGTGCACCGACGATTGTAGGTGAGAAGAAAAAAAAATGGGTTTACGTTTATGTGTTTTTCTTCGACGGATTAACAGAGCCCTATGGAACATGACACAAGAAAACACGCAAGACAGGATGGGCGCTTACTAACAACTATTCATCGCATCGAAAGAAAAAGCACGTTTTATACTACTAACATTGGACCACATAAAGCCGTCTGCCACTGACCTTTGAGAGCAAACGCCTCAGAAAACGTTTGCCAATAGTTGACAAGTGCACAAGGAACTTCTGACCCATGCTAACAATTATGACGAAAAAAAAAAAACCAGAGAAACCACGACTCAAACAGATACTATTAAGAGCCCCAATATTCTAGATAACTCGAAAAGGAAATGTGCATTCCTGTCATCAATCAGTGCCTGACGGTATAGCCTGCTCGAGTGCAAATAGTATAAAGCATGCTTGTTCTTTCGATACAATAAATACTTGGTAGTAAGCGTCTGATCTGTCTTGCTTATCTTCTAATTCTGTCCGTGTTCCATAGCGCTGTGTTACTCTGTCGAAGAAAACAATGAACTATCTAGACGAGACCGAAATCGTCATTAAACATTTATGCATGCGGTTAGAATCAACCAAGCGTGAGCGTATTTCACACTAGGAAAAGACTGTGTACAAGTATTTTCTTTCAACTTGCAAAACACAAATCAGAAAGGAGTAAAAAGTGCTCATTCGCTAAAAGCACGGCATCCGCAGTAGAGATGCCTGATGTCAAAGGTGTAAAAAAATTATTGGGCTCTTACCAAAAAAAACCTTATCATTGACGTAGGCTACTCACTTCAGATGGCACCTGACGGAAACATTTAGGCTGCCCTTCGAACTATGTTGTTTTATGGTTTATGGGGGTTTAACGTCCCGAAGTAACTTAGGCTATGAGAGTCGTACTGAAGGGCTCCGGAAATTTCGGCCACCACCGATTCATTAACGTGCACTGACATCGCGCAGCACACGGGGCTCCAGAACCGAAATTCGTACTGTGCCCTTCAAACTATGGTCATGGTCATGGATGCAATGCGTGTATATAGCAGCTCTCTATGTATACCTTGACACTAACAGTGATCTATCAGGTTACTATCAAATTTCTTTCGCTAGAGGCCAGTTAGCGTCTGATGAGTGCGCAACCGCTGACCAGCCCTCTGAAAGAGACAGAAAGAGACAGGTTTTTGATGAGGACTTTGTCATTAAAGCAAAACATGGCAGCAAGCACTATCGGAGCACAACCGTTTTCGCTAAATTAACTTTCCAAGCAAATAGCTTTTTAGCAGGAGCCAATATATAGCGACACACAGTGGCCTTTTTAGGAACGTTAATTTCTTGCAGGCTTCTTTCGGGACACCCTCGGTTCGTACGACAACTTATACCGGATGCTGGGTGCGCTGAACCTATGCGTCGCGGGGCTCCTGTTAGTCCTCGTTTGGAGACACCGTGCACCACGTGGAGCCTGCGATGTCCGAACAGCGGCAGCCCCAGAAGACACAGGATGTTCCAACTTCTGGCGATAGCACACACTTGTCGGCGTTTCACTGTCTAACATCGCTAAAGACGAAAGCAAACCTTTGGAGAAAACAGCGTCAGCTTTCGGTGGATGCATAGGAGAAGGTCATCTTTACGTGAGTGTTGCACGGAGTAAAGAGGCTTGCAAACGGATCAGGAAACACAGCACTGGAGTTACCTTCCGCGAGGATTGTGTGTAATGGTTAGCACAGTACCCCCTCACAACTTAGCATGCGTGGCATAGGTCCGATCACTTAGTGATAAGCTCATTTTGTGACTTGATTATGAGGTTTAAATGCCAAAAGTTTAAGCCTCCCAGAATTATCTGCCCACATCTGGTACGGAAAAGTAAGAACGACAGTTGCACCGCACCCCATCACATGCGTATCACTCCCATCACTCACTCCCTGGGATCCCATAAACACAAACGGCATGTTCTCGATGCTTCTCCGGCCAAACTGATCAGTCAAACTTCTCTTGGAGCAGCAAATGATGGCGTGAGCCTTCTGGGACAATAATTTATTGCCGTGAATCTTTTTAGTGTTTGTTTGTTTATCCTACAAAGCTTCCGACACGCCGCTTTATCGCTTTGTTTGTGATGCAAGACGTGACCAAATTTATCTCGATTGATCGCATCGAGGAGGAGAGGATTCTACGTTATTCCAGAATGTTCTAGTAACTTTGCGCGCTTTATCTCGAAGGTTCGCTATCAGCTTTAAATTGAGCATGGCCGAGAGCGGCAGGCATTGTGCCCGACGACCGCCGAGCACGCTTGTTGCTACGTCGTCGCCGATTGATTCAGTTCTTTCCGGGCGCAAGTCAGCTCAGATGAGGAGGTTCGTTTCAGAGTCATTCTCGCTGCTCTTCTGCTCGCCGGACTGCAGTCACCACTACGTGACAGTATGATACAGGAGCGTCAACTTCAGGAACGAGGTGTTCCCATCAGCGACAGTCCCTCAAAGAACTTTTCTTCCGAAGTGTTAAGGAAGGCAACGCAGCTTCCTTAACGGGCATGTCATATCGAATCTCTCATTCCTCTACCTTCGTCTCCGCTGTCAGTGTTAAGGACATGGCTATCAAGGGCGTTAATTAGCTTCTTATCATTGAATGAAATAGAATTACCTATGATTTATTACTAAAATTATGTTAATCTTTTTGTACCATTGTGTCAGCCATGATGAAAGAACTCTTCATTGAAAGCTTGCAAAAGGCAGAGAACCACACTCTTCGAGACTGGCACACTAGACAGAGTACATAGTCGAAAAGAGCAGTATAAAAAGATAAAAAATTATGGAGCAAGTAACCATGAAATGCCCTTTGGTTTCAAAAATAAAGTAACCCCAGAGGGCGAAAAAAGAGCCGCAGTAGAGAACACAGCTTAATTTCTTTATACATTGGAAACGAAGCTTCACAATGAAAGAAAGAAAACAACAGCAACACCAATAGCACTTGTTAGCAAATTATTCCTTCAGAAAAAACAATTCACTAAAAAAATTATTTACACACGATAAGCAGTCCCGTTAATCTTTGTGCGAAATGTCCTTCAGACTGAGATTTTCTTGCAGACGTTCAGTAAACGCACAATAGAGGGAAATATCAAATTTAGCAGAAAGACTGGGCTGTTCCTCGGGAGCACAACAACGTTTATCTTGCCCGGAAGGGTGCGAGCGCTGCTGGATAAAATTGGTAATAAAATCCAGAAACACTTCCGCACTACAACCACCCGCAAAATGTAGGCTGAATGACGTCATTTCTATGACGCATTCGCAATGAAGCTCTGCGAACAATAAGAGGCGCGACCTCAAAACATAGGAAAAACGGGAAGAGACGAACTACTCTGCCGATCGAGTGAGTAGCTGTCAGGGCGGCAAGGGGCAAGTGCAGGCAGTGTCGCATGTGTATGCTACAGCTAGGCCGTAGACAACGACCAGTTGAACGAAACGAGTTAAAATTTGGTCTTGCGTGCCAGCGCATCACGTACGGCGTGCTGACCCACGCTGGGAAACCTGTTTCTTTAATGAGTGCCACTTAACTTCGCGCACAATTATGCAGCCAATGAGGCCGAAAGAAACCCGCCCGCGTGCGCCGTGGAGGATAGAGAACGATCGGGAGAATCTACTTATTACAAAGAAGCAGCGCGTAACCTTGTGCGTGTTGGGTGATGCCCTCTCTATTCCGCTCACAAGCGGCGACGCAAGGTCGGTAAAAAGCGGCTCGAACGTCTCTCCACACCTGACCAATGTCGAAACGCGCCTCGGCGGAGGTGAGAGGGTGCATGTATACTGTCGGCGTTGATCTATGTGCGTGTCTGCATTGGCGCGAAGGGAAGAACAAACGCGGCGGGTTCTGTAAATGCAGGACATTTAGCACTGCTGGTAAGCCCATAGCGTATTTTCAGCTCCGTAGAACTGCTCCCGCACGACTGCCGGCTAAGGACCACTTGCCCAGCCCCGGACCTGCGAGGGAGCGCGCGCCAGTCTTCGGAACGGCCTCATCGTGATCCACTGGTCGTCGGACTATCCCAGTGGCCCGCTGAAGCAACTGTGTTTTCTTTCGGTTGCCTCTTTTATGCATTAGTGCACTGTGGTTTCAAAACTGGCCTCTGTACTCTAGTCTCTTTAAAGTATTGCGTTGCATGCGTTGCAATGCTTTAGAGAACACTGTGCATGTCTTCTGATGAGTAATTAGAAATTTTACTCTATCATCTCATTGCTGCATAAAGTTTGTTTTGTTTGTGAACCTTTCTCTTCTACTTGTTCTCTGGCTTGAGACCGGGGAAAGCTCGGCACGATGACCCCCTTTATCACTCGGTTGCTCGTTTCCGGCTGAACTTGTCACGCTCAGTCAAGCGCATCTCCCGAGTGACCGAAACCGCTACACCCACAAGCTCTAAGGTCGTCTTGAAACGGATGCCACTAGTGTGGACGTGACAGTTTCGGACGTCCACGACAGAACGTCTGGCGCTCAGAGAAGACGCAAAGAGAGTCTGATGGCGTTTATGAAGAAATCGTAAGCAGGTGTTAGCAGCAGAGTGATCGTTTGAGGTGCCACACTGAAGCAGCAATGTATGGTTTGACGATTTGAGCTATGCTTTCGCACTGAAGCAGCAATGTATGGTTTGACGATTTGAGCTATGCTTTCGCTCGATGAGTTTGGGTTCCAAAGTGGATCTAATAGGTATTGTCACGGACTAGAAGAAGAGGAAGCAGACTGCGGCGCGGGCAAGATAGCGCTAGGCCGGCAGTGATTAGATCATGCCATCACCATCCGTCGTGTCGTTCTGCTTTCATTGGCTTGCCGTCACGTAACAGTTTTGTTAACTTGGGTCTTCACGTGAACCTGAAAAGAGACGAGGTTGCGGAATGGGTGAACAGCGAGAAAGGAGGAAGAGAGAGAGACATCGAAAACTCCCAAAAAACATCTTTTTCCGGTCTTGTGATGGTAAAACTATTCTAGAAAGAGTCTACTGTGTAGAGTGTACCATTCTATTTCAGCAGTTTTACATCAACGTTTATATCATGCTCAAAAAGACATCAGCTGTTCATTTTCTAAATAAGGGGCAAAGGTAACGAAAATTGCATTTTGAGATGCTCGAAATGAATGTAAATCAATGTTTCTTTTGTGGGCCATGCGCACTAAAACTTTTAACATTCATGGAATATAATGTGACCTAATCTTAATATAAGCGAAGTACTTCGGACGACATTCCTCGTAATGCAGCCCCATTACGATGTAGTACCTCGATCTTACCCGAAATTCATTCCGGCCTTCATCACGGGCCATCATCCAATCTTTATGCGGGAGCTGAGCCTAAGGAAGACACAGAGACAATGTGATTAAGGAACTCGTAGGCATTAAGGTACTCAGAAGCTATAGTTGGCTTAGTTGCTGTAAGAACGTATTCATGGAGTAGGAAACTGATTACGGCGAATGGTCAAGCATAACGATCTCGTTCATCACGTGGCTTTCATGTCGGTATCTTTCGATCAGAGCCCGCAAGATGGGTTGCTGTCAGTTGTGCACGTGGAAAAAAAACGTAGCCTAAAGAGCCTTGTGCATGTTTTCAAAGTGTGTTACCAAAACCAAACCAATTTTCACATTAACTAAAACCGAGTCAGCAAATGGCATTGTCTGGCACAAGTCCAGAAGATCAAAGAGTAGAACGTCGTAGCAGTCCTTAATACAAGCCAGATACCTGTCTTTCTCTGTTTTACGACTATAAATGAAGCAGCTGAGAGAACCTCCCAGTTTCTGTATCAGCATCATTTACCAGCTAAGTTCGGCTGAGTGGGAGCTGAAAAAAGAAAAAATTCAGGAGTGCCCGCACAGCAGCTGGTTTCGACAACCAGGCTCGTCTGGCCCTTTAAAAGCACACATCTGGTGAAGGCGCCACTGCGAGGACTCCATTCATGCATAAGAAAGCTACTGTCCGCTCTGGAATTGCATTTCGGAAGTAAATTTTTAGCACTACTTCCCGACCAAAGCTGCAAAAGCCTGGCTATCGCTGAAGCCTTGACTTGGAGCTATAGTGAATAAATAAATAAAATAAATATTGCTGCGCCATTGAGATTCGATATTCGCGGTGGAGCGAATGAATCACCTTCGCTGGCCACTGCACGAGAACACTATGCTATCGCCTCGTGTTAACCTGCAACACACTCCCGCGCTGTACACCGCACGTCGTTGTATTCATCAACTTAAACCTGTGGCGTGAACAGATCAGATCAGCTTATCAGAGCTTAACCAGAATCTAATATCGTCGTCGTACTTGCCGACCACCCAGCAAAGCAAAATCATGACCCAATCAGCCTAAATGCCTGCTTTCGCATGTCTACTCGGCTTAACTGCTTTAAAACCGTGCCATATTTTTTGCATTAACCCATTCGCGCTTTTTTTTTCAGACATGGCTACGAATTAACTAGCCCAAACCAAAGTACTTTAAGAACCTACCTCGCTTATCCTCCTTTAATCGGTGCCTTCCTCGCCGACTCTATCAAATGGGAATAAGTAGCATATTTTAAGGCGGAAGTCTTTAATGTCTCGTCGTTGTAAGCAGCAGTTGTCGACAGAAATGTCACGCTTTTCAGTTGGTCGAAACGGTCGTGACGTCACAGTGCGCGAATTTCAAACGGGGCCAATTGTACTTTGGCTAGAAACCATGCAATCAATTATTAAATGGATCGTATGGTGATCTCCAAGTAAGTGATACTGAGTTTAGTTAATTGCTTACTTAACCAATTAGCCTAATGAACCTTTCTAGTCGGACCAGATAAATAAATAAAACAGAGTAGGAAACTGGTCGAGCTCGGGAATCGAACACCGGTCTCCGGAGTGCGAGGCGAGCACGCTACCACCCCGCCATGCCAGCTCGATGTTTTGGTATGAACAAAGGCGCGTCTAGTGATTACGGTGTCTTCGTTCACTCCCATCGTCCTCCCTTCCCGTTACGGCGAGTTTTAGGTGTTCACTGAGATATGAGAAACATATATTTTAAGGCGAAAGCCTTTAATGGCTCATACTGTCGTGACCAAGAGGTGTTAGCAAATTTGTCCGCGTTTCAGACTGGTCGAAATGGTCGTGACGTCACTGTGCGAGAATTTTGACGGGTGTCCACCGAAATATATGAGACAGTACTGCACAATTTCCTTTACTCAAATACAATTTTCGACTGGTGTCCACCGAGATATGTGAGACAGTTAGTGCATAATTTTCTTTCCTCAAATACAATTTTCATTTTCTTCATTGCGGTCCCACTTTCTTCTTTCACTCCACTTCCTCCCTATATGTGCGGTGCGGTTCAGGTGTCCACCGAGATGACAGAGAATTACAGCTCCATTTCCTTTCCTCAAAAAGCGTTCCGTTCAAAGGGCAAGGCATCGCACCGAACGGGTGGTGGCGTTCCATGGACTCCCCGGCAGCGCTACAACACTCTGTCGCGTTCCACTCCTGAAGGCAAAGATTAAGCGTCATTAATTGACAGTTAATTAATGCACCAACAGAATGTGAAGTGAGGTAGGTAGGTAGGAAAGACTTTGGTGCTAGTAGCAGACGAGAAAGAAGAGGCCCATCGTCCTTCTTCTCACAGGGTCGGTGCCCCTATTCCAGGGCTCCGCTGAGCTTCGCTGTTCGTTGGGCGTGCTGGATCAGACCTTGTTGGCAACCTAGATCGCCGCTGGAGAGCCGGCTCTCCCACTGTTCTGCACTCGGGTCTTTGCGAAAGCTGTCGTTCTTACTACATTCCCACGTGATGTGGTACAACGATGGTTTGCTGCCACACCACGGGCAAGTGTCCCGATATTGCGTCGGGTAAATCTTGCTAATGATATGCAGGTTTGGGAATGTTCCTGTCTGCAATCTTCGCCAATACACTGCCTCTAGTTGATTTAGATCAGGATGAGGCGGCGGATAGCGGATCCGTACCCCCTTATAGTAGTTGAGAATGTCTTAGTACGTAGGGCAGACTCGGTCGGGTAGATCGTCCGATTGGGAGGAAGCTCGGCTCGTATACCCTCGAGCTACCTCGTCGGCGCGTTCGTTCCCCGCTATGTCGGTGTGTCCTGGCGCCCAGTAAATGCTATGTGTGACTTTTGGTGGGGTCGCGCTCTGGAGGAGCCGGAGCGCGCCGCGACCTATGCGGCCGTTCATGTAGTTACGGCACGCTTCTCTCGAATCTGTAAGGATGGTAAGGGACATATTGCTTCGATAACCGGCTACCGCCGCTAGAGCTACGGCCAGCTCCTCCCCTTCGGTTACCGTGCAATGCCTCACTGAGGCGCTAGCTAATTCCTTTAAGTTCGAATCAATAACTACCACCACTGTGCTGTTATGTGAGCTTCCTGTATACGGAGCCGCGTCCGTGTATACCGTTGTGGATTTTGTAGCTCGATTTTGTTGTACATACCTCGCCCGGGCTGCCCTACGGGCCGCATGCAAGTTGGGGTCCATGTTCCGGGGAAGGGAGTGAACCTTTAGCGTCTGGCGAATTGCGTCCGGTATGCTCGCAGTACGATTCTCGAATTCCGCAGTTCCGCCTAGCCCCAGTCGCCTAAGGAGCGAGCGCCCCGTAAGAGTCTGCTGGAGCCTAGCAAACTGCGTGACCAGTTGGGCTTCTTTGATCTCTTCGAAGGTGTTGTGAATTCCAAGAGCCAGTAGTTTTTCATTGGAGCTGTTCATTGGTAGATACAATCGCGTCGCAGAATGCAGCACTCAGGCCTTTCATCACTTTATTTATTTTTTTTATTTATTTATTTCCTCAAAGGTCTCGGTTGAGACATTACATGAGGGAGTGGACGGTATCTGGCAAACAATGGTAAAAAATGTTAAGATGAAAGGTTGGCGATGCTCCGCTTGAATTATAGTGGGTTGATGATAATGGCAACTTCGGTGGGCAGGTCATTCCAGTCTCGTGCAGTACGCTGAAAAAATGACTGCTGAAATGTCACAGTATGGGCTTGTAGGGGATACACTGCGTTACTGTGGCTGAACCGGGCGATGCGGTGGGCTCTTTTTATGTAGGGATTATCAAGAGGCAAAGAATGGAAAAATTTATGAAAAAGGTTAAGACGTGCTATCTTACGGCGCGAGGCTAGGGGGGGCAAGTTGATTTGAGCTTTTAGCGCTGAGATGCATGAGTGGTAAGAATAATGAGATAGAATGAATCGTGTTGCGCGGTTCTGAACCAATTCGGGGGCGTTAGTAAGATTATTGTGGTGCGGATCAAAAATAGCGTTAGCATACTCAAGCTTGGGTCGCACAAAGGTTTGAAAAGCAAGCTGTTTAATAGAGGGAGCAGCGAGTGAAAGGTTACGGCGTAAATAACCTAGAGCACAATTAGCAGAATTTATTATGTGGTTAATATGACAGGTCCAAGTTAGGTCACGCGAGATATGCACACCAAGATATTTGAATGATTCGGATGTTCCAATCTGGAGGTTATTAAAGGGGTGGAGACACCAAATTTTGAAGCTATAGAAAGCCTGCTATGGGATTCCTATGTATGCAAGGGCACTCACAGCCAGGTGTTGGAGGCAACAAACGTTTAAAAAATATTTTAATTCGGTTCCAAAGTTCACCTAAACGCTCACTCTCACGAACTAGACCGATCGCTAGCGCCATAAACCATGACGTCACAAGGGGTGTAGAAAAATTAAAGTTTTAGTGACGTCATACCAAAATACAGTGACGTACGATGAGCGGGGCACAGCCGCGTGAGTGCAGTCGACGCACCAGCGAGCCGCGTTTGCTGCTAACCGCCACTCGCTCGGTTTGCGGCGCGCCGTTGCGAACAGCGTCGCAACGTCCGAGTGCAGCTCCTTGCCTGCCTCCGGCCTGCTAGATGTCAACGGCGGGCCGCTCGCGGCAACAACAACGACGGGAAGCGGCAGCGTCATGATGACATAGGACGCACTCCTTGGAGCCGGGCAGTCTGCGCCAGTCTTCGTGCCGAACGCCGGCATCTGAAGAACGCGATAGTATTGTTTGTTCAGGTTCATAGCAAACACTGGGATATATGAATATCAAAAATGCATCGTTTCTGACGATCGTTGGCAAATACCGAGTTCCTGGTAGAAGTGATGACTGCGATGCAAGCAAAATTTCATCCCATAGCCGGTTTTGTGCTGCTGCTGCCTGGTGCGGTTCGCTTGCCGTCTGCTAGCTCTGTTGCGGAAGACGTCCTGGAAATCGAACATATATTTTATTATGGGACGAGTTCACAGTAAAGGGGTGCCGAGCGGAGCACGTTTCTGAGCGCTGGTCAGTCCCGAAGCGCCCTCAGCTGCGGAGTCGATGCTAAAGCAGCTAGGCCTAGCGACGACTGGGGCAGTCTGGAACCAGCGCGCAGGTCGTCGGCCGGCGTTGCCGCGGGCAGTGTCGCTGCCGCAAGATCCACTTTTAGCACAGTCATGCTGTCGGATCTCGAATCTAGAAAGCATCCTTTCTGGTAGCATGGCTGTTTCGTATTTTGTGCGGACGTGAAGTACGCCGAGTCTGCCGGCCGGTAGGTCAGCCTGGATACCGTCTGCCGACGTCATAAAATCGAGCTAAAGAGTGTTCTTGACGTAAATAATAAACCATGGGACAAGAAATGTGAAAAAAGTGTCATTTTTGAGGATCGCTGACCAATACTGAGCTGCTGGTAGAGGTAACAACTGTGATATGAGCAAATTTCTTGCCACAACCGCGCCTAGCAGCTGCCGCTGGCGCGACGTTGGGGTCCGGCTCGCCTGGCGCCCGCTAGCTCCGCTGCCGAAGGCGTCGAGGAGATTGACCATGCTATTATTTTATTGTGAGATGATTCTGTTAACACTACAGCTATTTGTGAAAAGTAGGCCTTTTATTATAGCGCGAGCGACTTCCGAAGCGCCGGCCGCTTGCTAAACAGGCTATAGGCCTAGCGACGACCACGGCAGCCAGGCAGCAGCAGAGCTCGTCGCCCGGAGCGCCCGCGAGCGCTGCCGTTGCCGAAAGCTCCCAACATAAGCAGACATGCTTTGTCACAGCTCGAGTATAGCTGGCAGTTCTGATAACAAGGCAATCTTGTCTTTTCTTGTGATATTTGTACACCATCCCAAGCAGCGCTCAGGTACTGCTGCACGGCAGCGAAGTGTGACACCGGTTGTGGGCGCAGCTTGGGTAGAGCGGCGCAGCGATGCTTACTGGCATTTTGCGAAGTGTTTCGCATCCTCACGCGAACCCGCGAAGGCGATATTACCGCGCGAACAAAAAAAAAGTCGATGTCCTCACTCATTGGAATCACATCTGTCAGAATCCGAGCTGCTGGGACTAGACATGCAGTTGTTTGTTTTCATGCGCTGGTCAGCACGTGTGTGAGAAAGCAGACGATGCAGCAGTAGGTGCGTCACAACTTTTGTGGGCCCACGTGACCAAGCAAAGCAGTTGATCTTCCCCCTCTGTGACGTCACTGTACAACTCGGCGTTCCGAAACCGAAACCGAAAATCGTTCACCTAAAAATTGCTATAATAAATTATTCACTGTGAATATATGAATCTTTGAGTGTGTATCATGCTTCCTGGAGCCATAAGAAACGTTTGAAACTAAGAACACGCGAACCACAAATTTGGTGTCTCCACCCCTTTAATATTATAATTAGGCACTACGTAATGACGACGACGGTGAATGGACATTAACACGACATTAGAAACATTAGAAACATTAGAAACGACATTAGAAATGGACATTAGAAATATTTAATGACATGAGCCATGTTTTACACCAGTCCTGTATGCGAATAAAGTCAGTTTGTAATGCGAAATGGTCGGTGGAGTTAGTAATTCCTCGGTAAACGGCACAGTCATCGGCAAAGAGTCGGATATGAGAAGAAATGTTACACGGTAGGTCATTAATATATATCAAGAAAAGGAGAGGCCCGAGTACCGTTCCTTGCGGTACCCCTGAGAGCACAGGTGTTAAGGATGAAGAGTGTGAATTGGCATGTACGAACTGCTGACGGTTAGATAAAAACCCTGGAATCCAGTTCAGAACACATGGATGAATATTAAGGCGCGATAACTTTAGTAAGAGACGACCATGGGGGACCTTATCGAACGCTTTCTCGAAATCTAAGAACACTGCATCAGTCGGGATATTACGATCAAGGTTTAAATGTAAGTCGTGCAGGAAAAGAGCCATTTGGGGGTCACAGGAATGATTCTTGCGAAAACCATGCTGGCTTGAGTGAAAAAAATGAACGGACGATAGGAAGTTAGCAATATTTGCGTATAAAACATGCTCCATTATTTTGCAAGAAACGCTTGTTATGGAAATCGGGCGGTAGTTACTCGGCGATGATCGGCTTCCTTTCTTGAAGACTGGGATGACCTTGCCCACCTGCCAGTCACGTGGAATTGAAGCGGTGTTCAGGGATTCCTGGAATATGAGCGATAAGAACAGGCTACACGTATGTTTAGTATTTTTCAGCACTTTGGCGTTGATACCGTCCACTCCAGTAGATGACGAGTTCGAGTTCTTCAGTGACTCAATTACCTTGACTATGCCGACGGGATGAAATGTGATATTTTGCATAAGCGGGTGCGTAAAATATGGTGGATCTGGAAAATTGTCAAGGGGTTCATTAGTAAAGACCGAACTGAATGCTGTGTCAAGAATATCTGCAACCTCAGTGTCAGGAATATGAGATCGAGAGCTACTGTTAAGTGAAATGTCATTACATTGATTAGGGCTAATGGTTTTCCAAAATCGTTTTGGGTTAGTCTGCAGCATAGATGGTAGAGTAGTAGAAAAAAACGCGTTTAGTCTGAGCGGTTAACTTGTCGTATTCTTTTGCGACAGCATGATACTTCTGCCTTGTGGAAGAAGAGTTAGACAGCTTGGCCGACCGGAACAGGCGTTTTTTTCTTATTATTGAGTCGTTTGAGTGATACATTAAACCATGGTGATGTTATTCTTTCTGTTATAGTAATGGTTGGAATGTAAAGACTTATAAGCCGATGCATCTCTGTTTTGAAAAGTAACCAGTTCGACTCGAGAGAATGTAGTGGAAAGTTAGCAGCGAAGGTGTCGAAGTAATCTGATAATTCACAGTTCATGCTGGCATAGTCTCCTTTATCATAAAGCGTCAGTGTTTTTTTTTATTTTTTGTTTCTTTAGTACGTTGCCATAAAAAAGAAGTATGTATCGTCAAATGATCGCTGAGACCGCGTAACAAGGTGATAGGAGTAAAATTATCAGGATGCGTTGTTAATACGAGATCTATAACGTTGGACGAGTGGTCAGTAACGCGTGTGGGATCAGTGACGAGTTGAGTTAAGCCAAAAGTCATACACGTGTTTAAGAAATCGCTAGCCGGGCTGCTTTTCGATAATATAGCGGCGGGATTAGACCAATCTATTGTGGGAAAATTAAAATCACCGAAGAGAAGGATAGGACTAAGTGGATATGTTTTAGTTAACACATTTAAGGCATCATGAAATAAGGGGGTGAAAGAACTGTCAGCATTAGGAGGGCGGTAAAAAATACCAATGAGGATGGGCGGATGTATAGTAGTGCATCGAAGCCAAATCGTTTCCAGTTGTGAAGGGAGGTTAACAAATGAACAATGCAGATCCCGTTTAGTGGCGATAAATACACCCCCACCGCGCGAATTATCGGGTCTATCCTTCCGGAATACGTAAAAATCTGGGAGAAATGGAAGAATCTCAGAATCGTGAACTGATGCTTTAAGCCATGTTTCAGTTAGTAGTAAGATATCGCATGAAGATGAACCTATTAAACTGCACAATGAAACGCGCTTGGGAACAACACTTCGAATGTTAGCAAGCAGAAATTATAAAGGGCGACGATTCGGCGAACGGAGTTCATAATTTGGTTTTAATGGTGGCTACAAGCTGTCCTCAACGACCTGGTTAGAAACATGGTCGAAATGGTATGTTTTTTCATTTGTGACTAGCTTTTCATTTCGCAATTTGTATCGCAGTTTTCGAGCCTTTCCAAACTCGATGAGGCGTTTCTGGGCAAGGCGCGTGCTGGGAGAGAGATCTTGAGCAACCGCATATCCTGTATCTTTGAATTTCGGAGCGGAAGACAGGACTTGCTCTTTGTCTTTAAAGTGAGCAAATCTCACAATTATAGGCCTGCACCTACCAGTTTGGAAAGTTCCAATGCGATGTGCACGCTCAATGTCGCGTGGCTCTAACTGGATGTCTAAATACTGATTAATATGTGCAATGATGGTATTCTCAGAATCTGACCATGTTTCTTTATATTTATCTTCAAGGCTATAGAAAACAAGGTTTTTTCGTCTGGATCGATTTTCTGCATCATTTACCCGGGCAGACAGAGCGTTTATCTGCGCCGTGTTCTCCGTGCTGATTCCATGCAGTTCTTTCAATTCAGTCTGCAGGTCATCAATACCAACACATGCTGTCTCAATCTTATCTAGTCGCGCCTTAATCTCGCAAAATGTTTTATCATGATCAACTAGTTTCATTTGAATCAACTTTAGCTGCTCTAGCATTGCTGTCTGCCCAGTTTGAATTTCTTTCAAAGCATCAGGAACCTCTTTGTTAGGGCCGGGATTAGATTCTATATCACCAGCTACCATAAGAAGTTTTGACAACATATGCGCACAGTCATACATAATGGACCGAAAACGCCGTGGGCTCGGCAGCACCAAGAGTGCACGATAGCTACTTGGCTTAGCGTAAAGGCAATAAGGTTTCATTACCTGCACCAAGAAGCGTAGAACGTTAGCACAGGCCATCGCTGGCGTGCTGCCGAGCCCACTGAAGGGCGCGCCGCTCCGAGCTGCCTTTTTAGCACAATTCCACGCATGCGCAGGATATACAGGGGCGGTTCCGGTGTTCAGGCGGCTCAGGGAAAGCCATGAGGCTTGAAGATATGGTCCGTGGCCGTGTAGAAATTGCGCGGACCGGGATGCGTTGTCGATGGGCTGGCCATTCGAAGCCGAGAAAGGCTCAACCGTGTGAAGACCGGAAAGCAGGAGTGTTGCGTCTGGACTGGAGTTGACGACGGATGCTAGGCACGGGACCCGGAGGCTCGAAGACTCCAGCATCTGCGAGCTCGAGAGTCCGAGGAACTGCACCAAGAAGCGTAGAACGTTAGCACAGGCCATCGCTTGCGTGCTGCCGAGCCCACTGAAGGGCGCGCCGCTCCGAGCTGCCTTTTTAGCACAATTCCACGCATGCGCAGGATGTACAGGGGCGGTTCCGGTGTTCAGGCGGCTCAGGGAAAGCTAAGATATGGTCCGTGGCCCTGTAGAAATTGCGCGGACCGGGATGCGTTGTCGATGGGCTGGCCATTCGAAGCCGAGAAAGGCTCAACCGTGTGAAGACCGGAAAGCAGGAGTGTTGCGTCTGGACTGGAGTTGACGACGGATGCTAGGCACGGGACCCGGAGGCTCGAAGACTCCAGCAGCTGCGAGCTCGAGAGTCCGAGGAACTGCACCAAGAAGCGTAGAACGTTAGCACAGGCCATCGCTGGCGTGCTGCCGAGCCCACTGAAGGGCGCGCTGCTCCGAGCTGCCTTTTTAGCACAATTCCACGCATGCGAAGGATGTACAGGGGCGGTTCCGGCGTTCAGGCGGCTCAGGGAAAGTCATGATGCTTGAAGATATGGTCCGTGGCCGTGTAGAAATTGCGCGGACCGGGATGCGTTGTCGATGGGCTGGCCATTCGAAGCCGAGAAAGGCTCAACCGTGTGAAGACCGGAAAGCAGGAGTTTGCGTCTGGACTGGAGTTGACGACGTATGCTAGGCACGGAACCCGGAGGCTCGAAGACTCCAGCAGCTGCGAGCTCGAGAGTCCGAGGAACTGCACCAAGAAGCGTAGAACGTTAGCACAGGCCATCGCTGGCGTGCTGAAGAGCCCACTGAAGGGCGCGCCGCTCCGAGCTGCCTTTTTAGCACTATTCCACGCATGCGAAGGATGTATAGGGGCGGTTCCGGTGTTCAGGCGGCTAAGGGAAAGCCATGATGCATGAAGATATGGTCCGTGGCCGTGTAGAAATTGCGCGTACCGGGATGCGTTGTCGATGGGCTGGCCATTCGAAGCCGAGAAAGGCTCAACCGTGTGAAAACCGGAAAGCAGGAGTGTTGCGTCTGGACTGGAGTTGACGACGGATGCTAGGCACGGAACCCGGAGGCTCGAAGACTCCAGCAGCTGCGAGATCGAGAGTCCGAGGAACTGCACCAAGAAGCGTAGAACGTTAGCACAGGCCATCGCTTGTGTGCTGCCGAGCCCACTGCCGAGCCGGCGTGCTGCCGAGCCGAGCCGCTAAAGTTCCTCGTAATTTTTTAGCACTAATGTTTCGCTGACCAAACTGTCTACTGCTGTTTACACAGCAGGCAGTGTTAAGAGAACGCTTGAGGAAGTCGTCACTTAGCGCTTCAGGTTCTATTTCTTAGCGAGCAAGTTCCGAGTTAGGTTATTTCACGTGTAAAGCCGCTGACGTCTTTGAAAATTTCCGATAACACTTCACAGAGACAAGCAGCAAAAACCACATGATCGAAGGCTGCACTGAACAACTGCAGGAAACATTAGCAACCACTTATTTTCTGTTTCATTGGACAATATAGGGTTTTGATTTATGGTTTGGTTTATGGGGTTTAACGTCCCAAAACGACCCAGGCGATGAGGGACACCGCAGTGAAGGGCTCCGGATCATTTCGACCACCTGGAGTTCTTTAACGTGCACTGATATCCTAACATAATACAGTGAATAAGCGAATTCCTGACTAACCGCTAATTAGACAGGCAGAGCAGAACGGTGGGGCTAAGAATTAACATGCAGAAAACCAAAGTAATGTTCAACAGCCTAGCAAGGGAACAGCAGTTCGCAATTGGTAGCGAGGTGCTGGAAGTAGTAAGAGAATATGTCTACTTAGGGCTGGTAGTGACCGCATATCCGGATCATGAGAGGGAAATAACTAGAAGAATAAGAATGGGGTGGAGCGCATATGGCAGGTTCTCTCAGATCATGAATGGTAGCTTACCTATATCCCTGAAAAGAAAAGTATACAACAGCTGTATCCTACCGGTACTCACCTATGGGGCAGAAACGTGGAGGCTAACAAAGAGGGTTCAGCTTAAGTTAAGGACAACGCAGCGAGCTACGGAAAGGAAAATGATAGGTGTAACGTTGAGAGATCGGAAGAGGGCGGAGTGGGTGAGGGAACAAACGCAGGTTAATGACATCTTAGTTGAAATCAAGAGGAAGAAATGGGCTTGGGCAGGGCATGTAATGCGAAGGCAAGATAACCGCTGGTCCTTAAGGGTAACGGAGTGGATTCCAAGAGAAAGCAAACGTAGCAGGGGACGGCAGGAAGTTAGGTGGGCGGATGAGATTAAGAAGTTTGCGGAGATACAGTGGCGGCTACTGACAAAGGACAGGGTTAATTGGAGAGACATGGGAGAGGTCTTTGCCCTGCAGTGGGTGTAGTCAGGCTGATGATGATGATGATGACTAACCTCACCCAGTTCGTTTACGCCCACATTCGAGCACCTAGTTCTCTTCCCGTAACATCAGGTGACCCGCAAGGACCGGTTCTTGCTCCGCTATTATTTTTAATGTACAATACTGACCTACCAACGCATGTCTCTCGTAACGTCCGTATTTTTGCCGATGACTGTGTCATCTATCGCACAATCAATAACGCCTCTTCTCAGTTCGCTCTCCAGAATGACTTAATCAGCTTACAGGACTTATGTACCAAATGTGTCATGGAACTGTACCCCAATAAATGCGAACTCGTGTCATTTAACCGTAAACGTAATCCTCTCCTCTTCTAGTACAAAATCTCGCGCGTCACGGTAGAATTAGCTCAGACTTATAAATACCTCGGCGTAACATTGTCCAATGATCTAACCTGGAACGCGCATGTCACTATAGGCTTATCATGCGCAAACAGACGCCTTGGATTCTTAAAGTTACATCGACGTCATGCGCCACAAAACTTAAAATTACTTGCCTACAAATCATTTGTCGGTTCTAAATTAGAATACGCCTTTGCTATTTGGAGCCCTAATCAAAATTATTTAATAAATTCCCTAGAATCAGTACAAAATTGAGCCACAAGATTCATATATTCGTGCTATTCATATAATGTCACAGTATCATCATTAAAAGCAGAGGCAAGCTTAATATCCCTGGCTTGTGGACATCGTATTACTAGTATGTGCTTGTTTCACAAATTGTATTTCAGCTCACTTCGCCGTCCGCCCTACATTAATCCGCCCGCACGCATTTCCCTCCGCATTGGTCACAGCCTCCAAGTTGCCCGGCCACGTACGCTCACTACTACATATGGATAGTGTTTCTTTCCACGCTCAGCCGCGGAGTGGAACGGCCTTCCTGAAGACATCGCCACTATCACCTCCCATCAACATTTACGAACTGTTTAGCTACTATCTTTAACAGCGAATAATTTATGTGCCTTGCGTATTTTCTTCGGTTAAGCAATCTGCTTTACACAAGTAGCCCACCCCTTGTGTAAAAACCCCAATCCCGGGGGC